>NC_060278.1:83765945-83825499 GCF_021613505.1 Equus quagga | reverse complement strand
AGGGAGAAGGGAGTGCTGTGTGCACTTTCAAATGGGATAATCAACAGAAACCTGCCTGGGAAGGCGATCCTGGAGCAAATGCCTGGAAGGGGCGAGGCAGGGAGCCACAAGGGTATAGGGGAGAAGATTGTTCCAAGCAGAGGGAACAGGATGGGCAAAGACCATGAAGTGAACTCACGCCTGGGGGGTGTAAGGAACCGCCAGTAGATAGGGTGGCTGAGCTGAGTAAGTGAGCAGGAGATGACGCCGGGGAGATTCCCCGGGTGCTAGATCACGCGCAACCTTGTGGGTCCTTGTAAGAACTCTGGCTTCTGCTCTGAGTGAGATGGTGGATATTGGAGAGTTTTGACCAGAGGGAGGGCAGGACTAGCTCTGCCCTGTTACAGGATCTCTCCAGCTGCTGGGCGAAGAAGAAATGGAGTGGGAAGGAGGGCTGAAGCAGGAAGACCAGGTAAAAGGCCACTGGCACAGTCCAGACAAAAGATGGTGATGGTTTGAACCAAAGTCAGACTCAGGGGCTATCTCAAAAGTAAAGACAAAATGACAGGTTGGGTATGGGGTAGTTGAGAAAGAAATGAATTGAGGATGGCTCTAAAGTTTTTGGCCAGAGAAACCCAAAGAAGTCACTAACTGAGACGAGGAAGGCCGTGGGAGGATGACCTTGGGAGAGGGAAAGGAGGGAGAAACTAGCAGTTCCATTTGGGACTTGTTAAATTAGACTTCCAGGGGGAGATGTCTAGTTAGAAATTGTGTGCAGAATCGGAGCCCAGGAGAGAGGTCCAGGCTGCATATGTAATTTTGGGAGTTGTCATGGACTGAACTTAGTCACCCTCACATTCTTATATTGAAGCCCTAACCCCAGCGTCACTGTGTTTGGAGATAGGGCCTGTGAGGAGGTGATTAAGGTTCAGTGAGATCATATGGGTAGGGTTTTAATCCAGTGGGACTGGTATCCTTATAGGAAGAGGAATGGACATCAGAGCCCTCCCCCACCCCCCCCACCCCCCCGCCCAGCATGTGCACAGAGGAAAGGCCATGTGAAGACACAGGGAGAAGGTGGCCAGCCAGAAAGACAGTTCTTACCAGAAACCAACCCTGCTGGCACCTTGATCTTGGACTTTCAGCTTCCAGAACTGTGGGCAATAACAAATAAACTTCTGGTTTTCAGCCCCCCTGTCTGTGATATCTCGTTCTGGCAGCCTGACTAGACTAAGACTAGAGTCGTCTACATACAAATGGTTTTTACGAATCTCCAAGGGAGCGAGCACAGACAGAGAAGAGGAGAGGACCAAGGGCTGAGCCTCCGGGCTCCCAACAGTAAGAGACAAGGAACCAGCAAAGGAGCAGCCAGTGAGGTGTGTCCTGGGGACCACGCGAGGAAACACATTTTGGGGAGGGTGGGTGTGGGGAGGAGAATTGATGATCTGTGTCAGTTGTTGCTGAGAGTCAAAGGAACATGAGAACTGGGAACTGGTTTAGCAAAGTGGAGGGCATTGCTACTTTGACAGGAAAGAGTTTAGGTAGAATGGTGAGAGCAAAAGCCTGATGGAGTGAGATTAAAAGAGTAGGAGAAGATTTAAATATGTACACAAAGAAAGACAAGAAGACAGAAGGGAAGGGAAAAGAAACTCTTTTTAATAGTAGAAAGTCTAGGGGCTGGCCCTGTGGCCCAGTGGTTGGGTTCACGTGCTCCCCTTTGGTGGCCCAGGGTTTCACCGGTTCGAATCCTGGGCGCGGACTTGGCACCGCTCATCAGGCCATGCTGAGGTGGCATCCCACATGCCACAACTAGAAGAACCTACAACTAAAAATATACAACTGTGTACCGGGGGGCTTTGGAGAGAAAAAGGAAAAATAAAATCTTTAAAAAAAAAAAAGACTAGAAAGTGTAATAAATGTAGAGGAACAGGGATTAGAAAATCACTGTTCGCCAACTGCCGTGGTGGGAGTTGTTCTAGGAGAGAACCATTAATGGACGCTGCAATAGCCCATTAAAGTTTGATGAGAAACAGGATATTTGCACAGTCTTAGAGTATCTCCTCACAAGATACTTATTAATTACAAATGGTAAAATAGTAACTTCGCAGCGGAGAAACCCAGCACACACATTGACCAAGCAATCAAAGTGAACATCACCAGGACAGGGGCAGATGATGTCAGATGCCTCCGGATAGGATGCACTGCGAGGGACCCAGCATCTTTTTGGTGGTGTTTGTGTGAAAAATGCACAACTGATTCATGAGGAAACATTATGCAAATCCAAATTGAGGAATATTTCTACAAAATAACTGGTCTGTACTCTCGTATAGCAACTCATGTTGAGGTCATGAAAGAGAAAGAAACACTGAGGAGTTGTTCTAGACTAAGGAGACTAAAGAGACGTGAGAATTAAGTGCGATATGAGATCCTGGACCAGGAAAAAATTGTTTTCACTGACGATAAAGGATATCAGTGGGACAAATGGTGAAATTTGAATAAGGTCTGTAGATTAGATAATAGTATTGCCTTGACGTGAAAATTCCTGATTTGGGTTATTGTAACACAATGTCCTTGCTTTTAGGATATACATGCTGTGTTTCAGGGACAAAGGGAAGCACGTCTGCAACTTACTGTAACAGAGTTGGGAGGAGGGGGGAAGGGAGAGAGAGAATGGTGATGCGAAGGTGGTAAAATCTGGGTAAGTGGCATTTGGGGGTTCATTGTCCTATTTTTGCACCTTTTCTGTAATGAGAGGAAAGCAATGGGTACAGACAACTTTTTCAGGAGTTTTGCTGTAGGACTGAGGGTGGGTAGGAGGTAGAAAAGTGGGATAAAGAGAAGTTACTCAAAAGTAGAAATATTAGCATGTTTTTATGTTGATGAGAATGATTCAGTAGCTTGAAAATAATTATGATGCAAGGGAGAGAAGCGAGTGGCTAGGATGACATCCCTGATGAGCGAGAAGGATGGATCTGTACACAGGTGGAGGGTTTGACCATGGCTTGGAGCACAGATAGTTGGTCCATGGTCACAGACGAGAAGGCAGAGTATTCATAGATGGGTGCCAAGGAGGGAAGGCGGGTAGCTGTGTAGCGAAGCTTGTGGAAGTATTTTCTGATGGCTACAATTTTCCCTGTGAAGTAGGAAGAAAGGTCCTCAGCTAAGAGTGAGAATGGGGGAGAAGGTGATGGTGGTTTGAGAAGATAGGAAGGAATTACCTGGGGAGAATGAATGGACCTAGGGAACAGTAGTGTAATTGTCAGGAGTGCTGAAGACCCCATTGAGGCCAGCCATCATGTAGGTGAGGTGAGGCCAGTCCACACGGTGGTGTGTTGTTCTCCAGCCACACCCCACTGCAGGGGAACAAGCGCAGGGGGACAAAGAGTTGGGTCAACCAGCGGATGTTTAGCAGGGGAGGGGCAGGGCATCTCGGGGGTGTGCAGTGCCTGGGGATAGTGACGCCCCGTGGGCTTTAATCAGGGAGGAGGGAAGTAAGGATGGAGGGAAAAGGTGGCAGGCTCAATGGATCACATGTTCCAGTGGGGCTGAAGGATTGTTGGAGTTGGGGTACTGGAGAGAGTGAGCCGGAAAGATAGGAGGTTATGGTCGTCGAGCTGGCTGCTTGAAGTTGAGATAATAGAGAGGATGCAGGTAAGGAACGTGACAGGTTGGCTGCCCTGGGCCACCATGGTGGAAAGGGCACATGTTGGTGCTCCAGCCAACAAACATCCATTGAACCCTCAGATAACCACAGGCCCAGCCAGCCTCTGATTGCAACAAAGCAAGAACCGCCCAGCTGACCCTTTCCAAGATTCCTGCTTCACACAACAGTGAGGGAAAAAAACGGTTTTAAGCCACTTAAAATATAGCAGTAATTTGTGATGCAGCAATAGTGACCAAACGGAATTGCTGGTTCCACCATGTTTTCAAGGGCATATTAAGTCCTAATGCCCTACAGCATGGGTTTTCTGTAATGAGGTAACTTCTCCACTTTTCCCATTTGGTAGTTGGGGACACTAAGGTTCAGAGAGGTTTAGTGACTTGGCCAAACTTGCACAGCTGGTGAGTAATGAGTTGGGCTCTGAGCCCAGTCGGTGCGGCTCCAAGCTTGTTCTCTCACTAGCTTGATATACATTTGCTGTCCCCAGCACACAGCACCGCATCTGGCACCTGGAGGCTCATGCTGGACAGCAAATTGAATTGTGCCTGGGATTCCCTCTGCCTTCTGTTTTTTCCCCCAGGTTCCTCCTTAAGCTGTCACAGATGTCTTGGTCCCCATGGTGGAGGAGATGGGTCATCCCTCTGCTTTGAGTGGCTGTTCGTGCCTGCAGTCTGCCACTCAGCAGGTTTTCCTGAGCACCTACTCTGGGGCAGACATTTCTAGGTTCTCAGGACAGAGAGGGAGACAAGCCAGTGTCCCTGGCCTGGTGGAGCTCAGTAAAGTGGGGAGGAGACAATCGGACAAATCAATCATTGCAAACTGGGATTACTGCCAGGAGAGACGGGCGGTCTGGCTGTGAGTGTGCAGAAGAGCTGTCCTAGTGGAGGGAGGGAGGAGGAATGTGCCCAGTGAAGGCAAGGAGGGGGCCGTGTACGGACTGACCAAGGAGGAGGAAATGCACGGGCACAGGTCCTAAGATAGGAACATCCCTACCTATATATCTATATATCTTTAGACATCTTTAATGCACGTTTAATGCGTCTTTAATGCATAATAGGTGCATTCAAGGCACATGGAGGAGGCCACTGCAGCCTGAACATACGTGGGGAGTGGGGGAGGTTGGAGGGGGCACTGTGGGAAATGAGATGAGAAAGGTGGGCGGGATTCTGTGCAGGATGGAGAGGCATTTGGCTTAAGAACAATAGGGAGCCATGGAAGGTTTAAGCAAGGAGGTGACTTCATATGATTTTACATTTATAAAAGATCTCCTTCGCTGCTGGGCGGGGATGAGGAGGAGGGGAGCAGGAGGTGGCACACGTGAGAAGTGATGGTGGCGTCGACGGGGGTGGGAGCGGTAGGGGAGATGGAGAGGAATGGATTGATTTGGGATGTTTCAGAGCTGGAGTTGGAAACTAAGGCCCAGCGCTTCTGAGGACGACCCCTCAGCTCTCTCAGCCCATCGGGGGCATTCGGGTCCTTCTGCCCTGTGGGAGTCACATGTGGGCAGTTGGATTGGGGAATGGGTGACTGGGGCAGGTGACCCCTGACCTTTGCCTGGTGACCCATGAGTCTTGAATGGGGCTTTGAAGGAGCCTTGGGGACCTAACTGGGCAATGGAGTGTGTCCTCAGAGGACCACCGCATCGCCTGCCATTTAACACTGGGTGGGTCACTTCCCCTCTATGAGGCATAGTTTCCCTGTTGGTAACATGGTAACGGACAGTACCCACCACACTTTGGTGACATCACCCCCATTTTACAGACGAGACAACTGAGCCTCAGAGAGCAGAAGTGACTGTTCTAAGATCACACATGAGCAAGTGACACAACCAAGATCGGAATCCAGGCCAGACCCTGTGCTCCTGACCTCTCTGCTCCCCCGGGTGCCTCTCCACCTTTTCCTGGGCCTTCAGGCCTGGGGGTGCTCAGCTCACCCAGCATGGTCTGTCCAGGAGGCCCAGCAAATCCAGGGCTGGATGCTGGGTGGTTAGGAGGGTGGGTTTGGATTCGATTTCCAGCCCCACCCAGGGCCTCATTCTGTCTGAACCTCGGTTTCCCCCTCTGTGATATGGGGTAAGACTATACACTGTAGGATCTGGTAGGGGGACTGTGTGGATGTAACCATTCCTACGGGTAAGTCCCTGACCTGGCCTGGTGCCTTTTGGGGGCCCAGCACTCCGTCCATGCTGGCTGCCCTGTGAGTGTCGTGCCGTGTGACTGTGGGTTGAAACCCCAGGGGACTCAGTGTTCCTTTCACAACAGTTGTAATGCTTCTTTGCTGTTCTAAAATGAAATTCATAAATAACATAACCTATTGACACACACAATTTTAAACATAAACAATACCCTGATTGTAATATAAAACAAATAAAATGAAAGTAAGATGGAATAAATTCATATGAAATATTCAGGCACAACACCTAGAAAACGTCACACAGTGGTCGGAAGGGCATGGCGGTGGAATC
The DNA here is from genome assembly GCF_021613505.1 of Equus quagga. Taxonomy (NCBI): domain Eukaryota; kingdom Metazoa; phylum Chordata; class Mammalia; order Perissodactyla; family Equidae; genus Equus; species Equus quagga. The sequence goes on along the minus strand of NC_060278.1, from coordinate 83,819,395 downwards.
ATCCAGAATCAACTCAAACAGCATGACCGTGACTGTGATGGTCCCCAGTGTGATGTTCTGGGTAAACTTCCGAACCGAGCACAACTGGGTCTGTTCCCAACTTATGCGGAGGTCGCTTTCCTGGCAGATTCATCGTGTATTGAAACCAAGCAAATACACACTGTGCTGGAGAAGGCGAAATTATGGAGACAAGAAGAAGATCGGTGGTTGCCAGGATTTGACGAGAGGGGAGGAGGGGCGAGCGGAGGGAGCACGGAACAGTCGAGGGCAGGGAAACTTCTGTGGGATGCTGTAATGGGTGATACAGGACATGATGCATTTGTCAAAACCCACAGGATGTACAACACAAAATGAGAACCCTAATGTAAACTACGGACTTTAGTTAGTAACCATGAATCAATATTTGCTCATCAATTGTAACAAATGTATCACACTCACCAAGGTACTACTAACAGGAGAAACTGTGCATGTCGGGAAGAGAAAGTACCAGGTACTCTGTGTAACTTCTGCACTATTTTTCTGTAAACCTAAATCTGCTCTAGAAAATAAAGTCTATTAAAAATTAACAAAACAAAACAAATGCCCCACACATTGTGTTTGCATGTGACACACAATTTGGTTCCAGGCTCAGATCATTAAAAATGGGGTTTTCACCTACGCTAATTATCAAAGGGAGATTTGAGCACCACCTGGGACTTGGGCTTGGCACAGGATGTCTGTCTGCACCCCTGCTCCCCTCCTGCTGTATGCCCAGGACCCGCCCCCCCCCATCACTGGGGACTGCCCAATGCTCTGGGCAGTGCTGCCCCACTGGGGATCCTGGTGCTGGACCCTCGCCCTCTGTCCCTTTACGTTGAAGAACATCCTTCAGGACTCACAACCGCCTGCTTGCTGGTCTTGGACGATGGAGACATGGCAGCCTGATTGAAGAGTCTCTGTAGCCTCAGGAACCCCAAGGTGCCACCGCGGGCACAGCTCACACCTCAGCTTCTGGAACTCCTGCTTCATATCTAGATCCCAGCCACTTCCTCCTTGTCAGAACCTCACATTACGGCTGAGCCTCAGTTTCCTCATTGGTGGAAAAGAGGGTGCTAATACGTGCCTCAGAGAGCATATTCATTCATTCGGTAAATATCTATTGAGCACCTACTGTTTGTACTGGGGATATTACAGTGAACAGGACAGACAAACATCCTTGCCTTATTGGAACTCATGGTCTCATAAAGAGGATAGATGAAAAGCAAATAAATATATAAGATAATGTCAGGGATGAAGAAACAGAAGCCAAAGCCGTAGACAGAAAGAGAGTAGGGCTAGAGCTCCTTGGTGAGTGTAGTCACGAAAGGCTTCCCAGAGGAGGTGGCATTTGAACAGAACAGAGATCTGAATAAAGTGAAGAAGTGAGCCCTCCAAGTCTGGGGGGAAGAGCATTCCAGACAGAGGGAACAGCAAATACGAAGACCCTGAAGTGAGGATATGCTTGGTGTGTTTGAGAAACAGCAAGGAGGCCAGCGTGGCTGGCAGGAGGTGTGTGAGAGGAGAGAGGAAATGAGGACAGAGGTACAGGGAGCAGACTGTGTAAGGAATCTGGGTTTTATCCCAAGTGCAGCAGGCAGAAAACCTGAAGTTATTCCCTGGGGAAACCCTCCTGTCTTATGTGTCCCTTCATGTGAGAAAAGTAGACAGGCGCAATCCAAAGCCACCGTCCACGACCATGCCTGCGTCTCTATGGTGGGAAGTGTCCCTCTTCTCCCGGCATCAAAAAGGGCTGGTGGGGAAGGGCAGCCAGGCTGTGGTTCCCATGAAAGGCCGCCAGGTGGCGACTCTCTGTTGCGTTTCTAACGTGGATGGTTGACTCCGGAGGGGTGGTTCCCGAACTTGTGCATCCTCAGGGTCCCCCGGAGAGCTTGTTAAAACAGATTGCTGGGCCCTCCTCTCAGAGGGTCTGATCTGTAGGTCTGGGGTGGGGCCCAAGCATCTACGTTTCTAAAAAGTTCCAGGTGAGGCCGATACTGCTGGGCCTGGGACCTCATCGCCAAAACCCCAGGTTGGAGCCCTGAGGTGGAAACAGGACCAGCTCCTTCATTTCACAGGTGCCGGAGCAGAGGTGTCTGACCAAAATGCTCCATATCTTCCCATCATGTTTAGGATTAAATCTAGGTTTCTTGCAAACCCTCCTTCCCTTCTACTACCATTCAGGTCCTGCTTTCTTCCCTCGTCTCATCTCTGGCCACTCTGTTTCTCTCTGTTCCTTGAAACCTGTTCCTGCACCAGGGCCTTTGCACATGCTGTACCTCCCACCTGGGATGCCTTTCCTGCAACTCTTCCACTGGCTGGTGTCCTCTCATTCCTCATGCCTCTGCTTGAATGTCACCTCTCTAGAGATGCTTTCCTCTGCTGGCGAGGAAGTTGGTGGCCCGGCTCGTGTTCATCCCTGTTCTTTTCCTTTTTAGTGCTCATGGTGATTTGCAACTATTCAGCCTCTCTCTTGGTTAACTGTCTCCTGTCTAGATTCTAGGCTCTCGAAGGCAGGGACTGGGTCTGTCTTGTGTTTTGCTTCATCCCAAGTGCCCGGGACAGTAGCAATTAGGCCCTCAGGAAATAGTTGTTGAATAAATGAAACTAAAGACTTGTCTGGGTTCTTCCAGGAGTCAGCGGGTGAGCGGGAACTCCGTGTAAAGGACACTGATGGACTGTGTGACGTTCAGCATCCCCTCACCCTAGTCCAGCCCTGACGTTCAGAGTGCTCTGGAAGGAACTGAAGATGAATTAGATGATGTCTGCAAACAGTGTACAGTCTTTCCAGTGTTGTTCACTCACTGTTGGCCTCATTGGGTTGGTGGAGGGGTTGCTGGGAGGGACTCGCTCAGAGTTCTGGGTTTGATGGGCAGAGACACGGCACAAATAATAAGCCAAGAGGCGTTCAGCACTTAAAAAATTTGTAAATCCCTTCGATCTGCATTACTGCATTGCATCCTGAGGGTAAACACACAGTACCCAAAACGTGGAAGAAACGCAAAAGGAGGCCCGTGCGTCCTTTCAGCAGCACGCTGGAGCATTGTCCAACGGCCGCCCGAGGGTTAGCTAACTCTCGAGGGAAGAGACTTCATTTGACTTGCCAGTTACTTATTCATTAGGGCCTGAACGCAGGGAAGTTACGTGTTCTCTCATAGATTTAAGTTGCAAGATATTGTTGTCCAGTAGAAAAGATCACCCTGAAGGTTATGGTGGTTTTGCCCTGTAGGATATTAGCCAGTGTCGCTTCACATCGTTCAGCATTTTGTCTTTCATGGCCTGTAACCATTTCAGACTCTCTTACTCTTTGAACCAGCTTCACCGTCCTGCTGATGAGTTAAAGGCTAATGAATTACATGTAATTTTGGCACATGGTTACTTTTTATTTGTATGAGAGCTATGTTTTTAACTTTTAAAAAATTAAGCTTTTTCCAACAAAGGGTTAATTTCCAAAATACATAAAGAACTTATACAACTCAACAAGACAAAACCCAACAATCTGATCAAAAAATGGGCAGAAGACATGAACAGACATTTTTCCAAAGAAGATACACAGACGGCCAACAGGCACGCGAAAAGATGTTCAATATCACTAATTATCAGGGAAATGCAAATCAAAACCACAATGAGATATCACCTCACACCCTCAGAATGGCTATAATTAACAAGACAAAAAATAATTAGTGTTGGAGAGGATATGGAGAAAAGGGAACCCTCATACACTGCTGGTGGGAGTGCAAACTGGTGTAGCCACTATGGAAAACAGTATGGAGATTCCTCAAAAAACTAAAAACAAAAATACCGTATGACCCAGCTATCCCCCCACTGGCTGTTTATCCAAAAAGCATGAAATCAATAATTCAAAGAGATTTATGCACCCCTATGTTCATTGCAGCATTATTCACAGTAGCCAAGATGTAGAAGCAACCCAAGTGCCCATCAATGGATGAATGGATAAAGAAGCTGTGGTATATATATACAATGGAATACTACTCAGCCATAAAAAAGAGAAGATTGTGTCATTTGCAACAACATGGATGGACCTTGAGGGTATTATGTTAAGTGAAATAAGCCAGACAGAGAAAGACAGGTACTGCCTGATTTCACTCATACGTGGAAGATAAACATTCATGTGGACAAAGAGAATAGATTGGTGGTTACCAGAGGGGAAGGGGGTAGGGGGAAGTTGAAAGGGGTGAAGGGGCACATTTACATGGTGACTGACAAGCAAGAATGTACAACTGACATTTCACAGTGTTATAAACCAATATGACATCAATAAAAGAAATTTTTTAGAAATTCAACTTTGGGGACCAGCCCCATCTTTGAGAGGGGCTGACTGTGCCTGTTTTCCTCCTGGGTCTGGTGAGGTTCAGAGAAGTAGAGTATTCCTTTCCTTGAGCCAAAGTTGTGAAGCTGGGACCTGATCCTAGGTCGGCCTGACCTCAGAGCCCTCAGTTCTTTGGCAATGCCACGCCCACATGCCCAGTGCTGTTCTGGGCACTTTATAAACTCGTTCAGTTTAATCTCACAACTCAACAAATCTATGAAGTGTCACCATCTACATTGTGGAGACGAGGAAACAGAGGAGTGGAGCTGGGAATGAAGTCACCCAATGTCACTGAGCTCTTTGGAGGCTGGCGTCAAGCATTTTGGAATCAGACGGACCTGAGTTTCAACTCTGGCTCGCGCCATCCCCAGCTATGTGACCTCAGGCAAGGTGCTTTCCTAATTTCTCCGAGTCACATTTTCAGATGGGAATGAGAGCCCTTCCCATGTGGTAGCCGTCAGTAATATTTATGAACAAATCTAGGCCTGGGGGCCCCGAGGCTCTCAGTGGCACCAGCCTCTCTTGTTCTGGAATCAGGAGGGAAAGTGAAGCACGTCTGGCATTGGCTGTTCCCTGGCTGGCTGGGATCAGAAGGATCCTGGAAGGATAGGCAAATGCCCGGGAAAAACTTGGGAGAGGACTCGCTGGGCAGGAGTGTGGGAGCTCAAGAGTCCCCAAGGTGTGCGGGGGGGCGCAGCTATGGAGGGCTCGGCAGGATTCTAGGCTGGCACCAGGGACACCAATGGAGCATGGGCTTTGGGGTCAGGCAGCCCAGAGCTCTCTGGGCTCCAGCTTCTGAATCTGTAAAATGGAATAATAGGACTCTTCCTCCTTATTGTGAGGCCCCTGGGGGCAGTGGGCTTAGCTGGAGGGGTGCTATTCTAGAGTGTTCCCTGGGACCTTATCCCTGTCTCGAGATGGGCCCTTGACTGTGGCCTTTCTGAAACCTGAGGATGCTATTGATCATGTGATGATAAGGATAATGACGTAGGTTACATCTGGGATAGATTAGGGGCCACTGGGAGGTTCTCCCTCAGAGTTTGGTTCGTTGAGACAAAAGCACGGTACAAATACAAGGGTCGTTTAGGGCTTTGCAATTTACAAAGCCCTTCCACATTATTGCATTGTATCCCTGTGTTAGGACCAATTCTGGGGCTGGCTAGTGGTCTAGTGATTAAATTCATGTACTCTGCTTTGGTGGCCTGGGGTTCACGGGTTCGGATCCTGGCAGCAGACATATGCATGCTGAGGCCACATCCCACATACAAAATAGAGCAAGATTGCCACAGATGTTAGCTCAGGGACAATCTTCCCCAAGCAAAACGAGGAAGGCTGGCAACAGGTGTTAGCTCAGGGCCAAACTCCCTCACCAAAAAAAAAAAAAAAATAAAACGGCAAATTCTGAGGCTACACAGCTAGCAAAGTCGCAGAGCTGGAACTGGAGCACAGATGGCCTAGTTCCCCATCTGGCCTCTGAGTGGAGACGTGGGTCATACAGCAAGTCGGAGGCTGACAGGCCTGTGGAGGGACCTGAGGCTCTCCTGGCCACTCCTGCCTGGCCCCTGTTCCCTGTCTCTGGTCCCCAGAAGCGTCTGGAGGTGAAGGGAGAGACTGGGATGGGATGTGAGGCTGAGGGGAGGTTTTAGGGCCCAGGCCAGGAGGGCGGGGTAGGAGAGGATGGAGGGGAGGGGCCTCCTTCGCCCTGGAGCAGCTGAGGGGAAAGATAAAGGAGCTGGAGTCAGGGCCCAGATAAGGAGGAAGGGAAGAGGCCGGCGGCGGAAGGAGCAGCTGTGAGAGGAGGAAGCAGAGTCCAGAGTCCCAGGGGACAGGGCTGGGGTTGGGGTGGGGGCAGGCCAGGCCCTTGGCCTGGGTTCTGGACCCCGGCCACTGTGGAGCCCTCAGGTGGCAGGACCTGGAGCCAGGCAGAGGTTTTCCCTCCACAGGTGCCCCCGTCACTCCTGTACTAGGTGATAATGAGGCCACTGAGATGAGACCAAGGTCCCAGCCCTGGGTGACTCACACACTTTGAGCTCAGCTGAATGACCAGATGGGCACTGTCCGGGACATGCATTCATTCACTCATTCACTCAACAAATGGAGGACTCACCACGAGCCAGGCTGGACTCTCAGCAGGAAGCAAATTCTCTCTGAAAAGAGCCCAAGTTCCACTTCAAGGAACCTCCAGGCTCCTGGGGAGACGAACACAGAAAACAAGTCAGTGTACAACATCACGTGAGGCCGTATAGCTGGTGAGGGGATGATGAGTAGTCGGGGAAGAACTGCTTTATCAGGGCAGTCTGGGAGGGCCTCTTTGAGGAGGTGACATTTGAGCAAAGACCTGAAGGAGGTGGGGCAGCAGATATGGGAATCTGGTGGAAGGGTGGTCCAGGCAGAGAGAATAGCCAGTGCAAAGGCCCCGGGGCAGCGGCAGGCCTGGCATGGCGGGGGAGGGTGAAAGCCAAGGAGGCCAGTGTGGATGGAGACGGGTGAATGACAGGAGTGATGGGAGATGAGAGCAGACAGGAGTGGCATCAGGGGGCAGGTCATATGGAGCCTCGAAGGCTGCTGTAGGGATTTGAGCCATTTCTCACATGACATGGGGAGATGTTGGATAGTTTTAAGCAGAGGAGTGCATGACCTGACTCAAGTTTTAACAGGATCCCCTCCCTCTGCGTACCCCTCCCCCCCACCTCTGGCTGCCACTGGAGGAAAGATAGGGAGATGGGGCGGGCAAGGGCTGAGGCAGGGAGCCCTGGAGGAGGCTGGTGCCGCTGGCTGCTCGTCGAGGATGGCAGCTTGGCCAACAATCAGGGGCCCTAAACATCGACGGGAATAAAAATGTATTGCCTGCTGCCTATGAATCAGGCCCTGCTCTAAGGGCTTGATATTTTCTGCTTTTTAAAGCCTCATTAGAACTTCTAGGTAGGTAGTTTTTTTCTTTTTTTTTTTTTTTTATTGAGTTATTGATAGGTTACAATCTTGTGAAATTTCAATTGTCCATTAATGTTTGTGGTGTAGGTGCACCACTTCACCCTTTGTGCCCACCCCCCACCCCACCTTTCCCCTGGTATCCACTAAACTGTTCTTGGTCCATAGTTTTAAATTCCTCATATGAGTGGAGTCATACACAGATTATCTTTCTCTCGCTGTAGGTAGGCAGTTTTTTTCTTAACGTATATGTTCGTTTGCATCTATATACAGATTATCTCTTTTTTCTTTTTTATTGAGGCAAAATTCACATCACATAGAATTAACCATTTAAAGCGTAGAATTCAGAGGCACTTAGCGTATTCACAATGTTTCACAATGTTGTACAACTGCCACCTCTTATCTGGTTCCAGGACATTGTCACTACCAAGAGAAAACCCTGCACCCATTAACGGTAACTAGTATTTTTATCCTTATTTTACAGACGAGTACACCGAGGCACGGCAGGTGGGGGCGCTCCCCCCGGGTCACACAGCCAGGAAATGGGACAAGCTGGCTGCGGGCGTCTAGAGGAAGTCGCTGAAAAGCTCCCTCGGAGGGGTGGGCTTTTGGCACCAAACTGCCGTCTAAGGAAGGCGAGCCTGCACCCCTGCTGGGCGTCTGTTTCGTGGAAGATGGGGCACATTTGAGGTCAGGAAAGAGGGGACGAGTGAGAAGGTGGCTCCAGCACTCTCTGCCACACGGTGCAGTGTGGGGAACCGGGCTCTGGAGGCTGGCTGGGCTCCAATCCGCCGCCCCCCGCCCCCTTCCCCGCCGCCACCTGCCAGCTGTGGTCTTGAGCAGAACCCCTTTCCCCCTACCTTTTCCCTTTGCCGTGAAGTGGGGATGATAAGGGCACCCTCCTCGCTGGGTGTTGGGGGAAGGGAGTCCCCGAAACAGAGTTCAGCGCTGCCCACCGTCTGTGCTCGGTAAACAGCTGCCTGCGTTCCCTTCGTGCGCCGTCCCCTCTGGAAGTAAGTTAAGCAGATACATAAATGCACCCTCAGGGGTGAGCCTTGGGAACTAGCTGGGAGGAGGCGCCCTCTGTTACTGGAAAGAACGCAGGCGGGGAGCAATCATGAGCTCTCAAGGTTGAGAGGATGGTGCCAATTTTAAAAATCATCTGTATCAGATTAACATAAAATCAAAGGTACCCATGTTATCCATTTAAAGTGTATCTTTCCACGAGTTTTGACAAATGTACACCCTATGCAACCACCAATTGGGATGCAGAGCATTTCCATCACCCCCAAAAGCTGCCCTGTGCGCCTCACCCATCAGTCCCATCTTCTGGCCTCAGGCCACCACTAATCTGACTTCTGTTACTGCCGGTTGGTTTTGCGTCTTCTAGAATTTCATATGCTAAGTGGGATCAAACAGCCTGTGCACTCTCGCACGTGGCTTCTTTCACTCATCTTAATGTGTCTGAAATTCACCCATGTCCGTCACATTCATCAGCATCTGTTTCTTTTTCCTGCTGAGTAATATTCCACCACATATAATTTCAGAATCTCCAGCGGGTCATTTTGCATTCTGTGCAGAGCCTGCCCCCAGGGCACGCCCAGAAATCCTCTGCTTTCCCTCCTCCACCACTGGGCGCAGCTCCATCCCATGTGAAGGAGGACCCAGCCCTGTGTAGGTCCTGGGAGGGTGGGAGAAGCCCTCATTCTTGGGGCGGATCCCCCCAAAACAAGCAAACCTCCCTCTTGCCAGTATTGATTACTCTCTTAGTAAACTCTGCTGTCTTCCCTCCTCTGTGGTCTCCCTCCCAGGTGATGTGATCTGCCCCCGCCCTGAGGACTGGTAAGTGTGGATCTAAGACATGCATCCTGCCTACGCTGCTGCACGCTGTGGGATCCTCAGCACTGCATCCCTCTTGAGTCTGTTTTCTCCTCCCTATGGTGGGGATGAGTGTGTTCGCCTCACTGGGCAGTCCAGAAGGTCCCAGGAGGTAACTGTCCATGGTGAGGGGAGGAAGTAGGAGTTTCAGTCCACAGGTGTTTTTTGAGCACCTACTATGTGCCAGGCACTGTGCTTGGCTCTGGGGACATGACGGCAGACAAGAATGTCGCTGTCCTTGCTGTCAGAGCTTTAGGTGGTAGGATAGTGGGAGGCAGAGAGGGCGTCCTGGTGGGACAAGACACACAGGAGGGTGGAGGTCGGGTGGAGAGGAGGCCTCGCCCAGAGCTCAGTGTGGTGGCTGGCAGTGCAAGGTGGGGGAGGGGGAGACGCAGCCCCACCCTAAGCCATGGGAGGACACAGGACAGCCTCAGACATCAAATTCAGTCCAGGGCCCCTGCCCAGGCACAGCTGGAACCCCCTTTGTAGCGGAGCAAGGAAGGAGCCCTCGCTGCCAGGCCATCTTCCTGCTCCCGTCACACAGCCCCCACTGACAGTCCCAGGCTAGGTCCCTCCCCAGCAGGGTCCCCCATCCCCAAGAGGTCCCAGCAGAGTGTTGGGGTGCTCATGACAGCATTTCCCACCTGGGCCCCCAAATCAATGTCTGCTTGGCCTCTGGGCGAATCTCACCTCAGGGATCCCCTGGGCCCAGCTCTCTGCCTCTGAGGCTGGAGGTGAGGCCATGCCCTGGCCTAGGAGTTAATAAAAGACGTGTGTGTGTGTGTGTGTGTGTGTGTGCATGTGAGAGAGACAGAGACAGAGAATGAGGGTGCGTATTGTGTGAGAGAATGGGTGTCAGTGAATGAGTGTGAGTATGTGACAGAGGTTAAGGTGGGTGTGTGAGAGAGAATGCCTGTGTGTGTGAGTGTGTGTGAGCGTAGAGCATGGAAGCCCAGGCAGCTGGACTAATGGTCCGTTTCCCCCTGGTCTGCAGGCCTCCTCCGGGCCCCCAGCTGCCCTGATGGGCCAGGTCACCCCCCCCCACGGGAGCCCCCAGCCGCTCCCCACTCGGCTTTCCTTGTATTGTGCACCGCCTGGTTCCTCGAGGAAATGGGGCGGCTGCTGGGTGCGGGGGCGGCCACCAGCTGCCCCACCCCCTTCCCCCCATTGTCACTCCTGGCTTTGGCCCCCAGCCCCTGCTGCCGACTCTAAAAATAGTCGTGTTTGCAGGGAGACAGGCCGTACCCCTGAGCGGGCCTCCGGGCTCCGTGTAAGGTCGGGGTTGCCAGGACAAAGCTGTCCCCGGGAAGGACATGCTCCCCCCCAAGTGACCTGGATCAAAGCACATCAGGGCTGTGTGACCTCAGGTGGCCTTCTTCCCCTCTCTGAGCCTCAGGCTCCTTATCTGTAAAATGGGGTAAGGATACCACCTGCTGGGGTTGCTCTTGAGAGTGAATGGAAATGCAGCTGGGTCCCCAGGGCTCTACTCTGGTCCTGCCCGGGGTTGGTGCTGCCTGAGCATCTGGGAGCTCGAGGAGAGATGGCATAACACACGCCTTCATCCTCACCTTACCTTTAGCGGCTGCCAAAAGCTTTCCCCAAACAGAGGAGCTGTGGGAGTCAAGAGCCCGCCTTGGAGTCCAGAACTGTCCTCAGGTTTTCTGCGTGAGGCTCGGCAGGTGCCCTCACTCTGCGCCTCTGACATTGTGTGAGCTCACATGGTGAATTGTGTGGCTGGGCTGGGACTCGAACCCTTGTCTCTAGCCTCTGAGGGCCATGTTTTTTCCGCTTCAAGGGGCTGCCTCATGCTGATGACTCCAAGGACTTGCTGGCTGGGATAACCCTGCCTTTTAGTCCAAAAACACATGATTCATCGCGAAGGAAGATGCTGTGCAGTGGGCGCCGAGGCCTGAGCTGGGGGCTGGGTAGCTCCCCTGGGGCCAGCGGGTGGACAACTGTCCTCAGACGCCACCCCGGGGCCACTGAGCTGGGCCTGTAAAGGACGAATCACCAGCACGTCCGTCTGTCTATCATCCGGGCTCTTTTTCTTTCTTTTTTTCAAACATGGATTGTTTTATACACTTTTAGAGTCTGGAACTCTTAGAATTACTCTTGTCACAGTTGCAATTTCATATGTGTTTATGTGATTACCTGTGTCCCCTGCTACTCCTGGGCCCTGGGGCAGGGACAAACTTTGTTTTTATTCATGTGCCCCCAAGACAAATACTCACAGGTGTGAGAGCCCCCGCCCCGCCCCCAGACCCTGATTCCAGGTTTGCCTCCACCCGCTTGTATCTTGGACTTTGTGGGGACACCTTTTCACCTGGTTTTGCTGTAAATCTTGCCCATGGGGTTTTGGTTTGCTTGTTGCTTTGCCTGTTTTGATGTGGGGATTTGGGAAGACTCAAAAACTGTGTTTCCCCACGGCCACAGTCATCACCCCAGAATCTTCCCAGAATGTATATGAAAAAAAAAGTCAGTCCTCAAAGTATTGAGGGAAGGGCTCACTCAGACCCTGGAGGTCGCCACTGCTCCGGTCTGGGGCTCCCTGCGCGTACGATATCTGCATCTAGCAAACGCAGCCCGGTTCTCGAAGACCCTGATGTAGCCTGCTTTTTGTATTGTTCTTAGCACTGGGTTTTGACATTGTTCCAGGTCAGCACACAGAATCTTTCCCCCTTTAAAAGTAAAATGGCTCCATACAAAGCAGGGAGTTTTAGCTTTTTGTACCACGGACCCCTTTGGTATCTGGCAACGGGATGGACCCCTACTTCTCATAATCATGCTTTTTAAGTGCATAGACTAAAGTGCATAGGATCACAAAGGAGAGCGATTATACTGAAATGCTGCTACCGCAGTAGTCACAGGTTTGTCATGCAGTAACAGATGAGCTTCTTTATTAGCATGTTAAATAAAAGATGTGGATGAGGGTCCCAGGTCTCGATGAGGATGAAAAATGTGTGGAGGTGTCTGCAACCACTGTGATGTCAGACCAATGTGTCTTCGACTTCTATTGGGCAAGGTCACTGGTAACCCTGCCGTGGCTGGCGGTCCACACTCGTACTTGAAGGAGATGCTGCACTTCAGTTAGACGTTGTGAATATAAAGCTGTTACTTTTTTCCCATCCGAGTTCACAGAGTCCCTGAGTTCTGGACCTCAGGTTAAGAACTCCTGCTAAAAAGTGTGGCTGTCCCTCACCTTATTCAACCAGCCTCTTATTGAAAAGTCACCCCGCCTCTCAGCATTTCTCTAAACCCTGTCGTTGCCCAGATGGGGAAACTGAGGCCCAGGCTGGCGCATGGACCGGGGTGGCAGAGCCCAGTGTCCTGACCTCTGGCTCAAGCACTTGCTCCTCCCCCGCCAGGCTGGTGGCAGGGAGCCTGGCCGCCGCCGCCGGCCAGGAGCAGGTTGGCAGCTGGTGTCCTGTCCCCAGAGTGACCCGGCCCCGCCTGCACCCTGCACCCGGCCCTGGCCGGCACAGCTGTGGATGTGACAGGAGGCTTGGCTCTGATTCACCCAGGCACATTCCTGGCCGGGCCACTATTTTGTGTTTTTTTTTTTTTTTTTTGGTAACTCTTTCTCCCACACCCCCCACTCCCACCCCTTTTCCTCAAAAATGCTGTGTCTCTCCCCAGAGGGTCCCTTTGGGCGGTGGCTCCTGGAGGGAAATGCGGCCTGGATTTCCTGGAACACGCGGAGCCGGAGTCCCAGCACTGGGAGGAGGGAAGCTGCTGGCAGCTGAGCAGCATCCCCACCCCCAGCATAAGCGGGTTCTCGGGAGAACCCGGGTGAGCCGGGTCCTCAACATGCCCATCCCCCTGGGCCCTGGGAGTGGAGGCCCCCCCTGCAGCAGTGAGTGGGCTCCTGCAGCGTGGGGCGTGGGGAGCACCCCCCTAGGGAATAGTGGCTCTGTGACCCTCGTGGCTCTGTGACCTCGTTCAGGCCACACATTCTCGCTGAGCTCTGGTTTCCTCACTCCTTACAGAGGGGCCTGTGACCAGGACCTGCCAGGGCTGGCGACAGCCCAGCGAGGCGATGGCTGTGCATGGGCCCTCCCCAAACCCAAAAGCCCGGTCCCCACAAGTGAGGTGTTGGGAGAAGGTGAGGATGCAGGTTTGGGGGGCGCAGCTGGGGCAGGGGTGGGCCTGGGACCTTGCATCCTTCCTTCATTCTTTTGCGTGACAAATAATTGTTGAGCACTTACCATCGTGCCAGCACTGGGGCTCAGCGGTGAACAGAAGGGACCACGTCATGTTGCCCTTATGGAGCTCACAGATAATAAATAGACAAACAAATGTCTCCTTTGAGGTCAGGCGGAGGTGAGTACTATGGGAGAAAGAAAGCGGGGTCTGAGGGTGTTGGGGGGGGCCTCGGCTGGGACGACCTGTGAGTGGAGGCAAGAATGCAGCAGGACAACCGGCTGCAGAGGGAGCAGCAGGTGCCAAAGGCTTGGGAAGGAAAGGCCTGTGCCGAATGGGGAGATGCAGAGAGGCCTGGGGGCTGGGGGCTTGGGGCCGGCCGAGGCAAGGACATCGGCTCCTTTCATGGGAAGCCATCAAGGGCTCTGAGCCTGCAGTGACACGTCTCTGAAGTGACCCCCCTGAGGGTCCTCCAGGAGGTGCATGAGTTCTGAGGCCCACGGGCTTGGAACCCGTCGCACCTCCCTCCCCGCTCTGCGGCTCTGCAAGCTTGGGCAGGACACTCCTCCTCAAGCCTCGGTCGGGTGGGGCTCACAGCACGTGGATGGCTAAGAGGAAGGACCACAGGGGCGAAGCTACAGTCTTCCATGGTGGGAGCTGCTTTTTCTGTGAGCTTCCAAAGAGGGCAGGAGCTGGTAGCAGAGCCAAAGGCTGGCTTTGAACCTGGGGCAGTGGCTGCTCAGCTCTTGGGAACATGTGGGGTCATGACCTGGGATGGCGATATCCCCGAGTTGTCTGCAGGCCTTTTCCCCTTCTGGGTACAGAGCTGGATTTGGGGGGGGGGGGGCTCTGAGGCGAAGGAAGGAGAGGGGAGGCCAGGGGTCCTCCTGAGTTTCTCTGCGGTCTCAGGATGCCCTTCCATCCACTCCCCTTCCCAGACCGGGCTGGGATCCATCCGGTGTGCTCATTCCAACTCCCTCTCTCCTCTGCCCTGAGCCTCGGTTTCCTCATCTGTGAGGTGGCCACAGACCTCAGGTTTCAACCTGGGCAGTGATGGGCAGGTCTGGGGAAGCAGTGTTTGTTGTGCATGAGGTGCTTGGGCAGGACCCTGGCCTCTAGGAGGAGGGAACCCACCTGCCCGGGCACTGTGCTAAGGGCCTCCGAGCATTGGCTGAAAGCTGATGGGATCGTGTTACTGCACTGGAACCTTCAGCGCCTTCCCTTTGCTCTCCAGATAAAGAACAAACTCCCATCCCAGGTGTGCAGGCCTCCTGGCTCTTCCTCATTGATGCCAACTTTGTTCTGCCCTCTGGGCATTTGCATTGCTCCCTGCACCCTTTTCCCCCGCCTAGTCAACTTCCACTCCCTGTCCAGCTCAGTTTAACTGCCTCTTCCTACAGGAAGCCCACCCTGCACTGCAGACTAGCTGGGTCTTGTGTTGCACAGTCCTAATAGTGCTGCCTCCTCTTCTGGTGACACCCGTCACTGGTGAGATTTCATATATCCTTGCAATTGCCTGGTTCTTGACTCTCTCCGTGTTAAGACCGTGTATTCCATGAGGGCTGGGACATGATCTCGTTCCAACTGTATCCCCAGCATCCAGCACATAGCAGCCTCTTGATAAATGCCTGCTGGGAGAATAGAGGCACAGAATCCTCTTGACAATCACAGGAAGGGGGTGGCATTATTCCCCTTTTACCGATAAGAAACCAAAGGCACAGAGACGTTAAGTAACATGCTACAAGGTCACACAGCTAGAATCAGATGGGGATGGTGTCTGTCTGGGGATGTCTCCCTGCCAGCAGGACCCAGAAGGTGGGCAGATGGGGTCATGCAGAGGAACTAGGACCATCTGGACAGGGAAGGGGTGTGGGGGCGAGCCCCACCCATCCGTGTTTTCTCCTTGCGGATGGTGGTTCGTGGCTATTTTCCTCAGGGGCGACTCAGGTGACCTTCAGGTTGGGGCCTGCAGTAGTCCCAGGGGCCGGCTGGGTGGAGGGCCCGGTCTGGCCCGGCTGCTTTTTCGCCCCTTTGCCCGCCTGCTGGCTTCGCACACAGATTACAACTTCCCCTCCTGGGCTGTCTTACGCAGGCCACCTCCGGCTCGCCATTGTCTCATTGTTTGCCGAGGGAAGCTCCAGGAGGAAATTAACCTGCTGCTCACCCCGAGCAGAGAGTTTCACCCCCAGTCCCCGCTGGGAATGCCCGGGGGCCAGGCAGGAGGGGGCGGGGGCAGGTAGCAGACAATACAACAGGCAGTCTTGAAAGGAGTGAGCTCCCAGCCAGGGAAGTATGCAAGCAGAGGCTACGCGCTGGGAAACATTTCTTGGGCCCTCTCATGGGCCAGACTGCGTGTCAGGGAGCTGGAGATACAGACGTGAAACAAAGATCTTCTCCTTAAGTATCGTGTAGCTGATGAGAAGTGCTGGGCAGAAGACTCAAAGTCAAATGCCTCTGGGGCCCAGGCGGGTCCCAGAAATCTGACGGCATGTGAGCAATGGGGAGTGGTGGGGCGTATGGCAAAATGGAGACAGGATGAGCCTCCTACAGGCCTTTAGATCCCAGTTTCATTTTAACAAGATGCTGATGAAACAAAATGAATCCGCAGACTGATGCAGCCTGTGGACTCCCAGGCTAGACCTTTACAAAAGGATTCTTGTTCTGGGGTGAAATTGGATTGTTAGTTGTTGCTAGTGTCCCACACCTCTTCCCCTCAGCCCACTGCTGACTTCAGCTGTAGCTGCAGTGGGCACTTCTCAGCAGGCTGACAGCATCCCATTTCAAGCACCTGTCAGTCATTTGGCTTCTCTGAAGCCTTGGGAACTCTCTTAACAAGAACCTGGGAGGAACTGATGCACCCAGGGGCACCCCTCAATCACTGGGAGCTGGGAGGTGCCTCAACCTCTTATCCGTTGAAGGCGAGTCCCCTTGGTGCCTCAGAAGCCCTGCAGTGACTTGGGCGCTGGCTGCCCATATTGGAAACTGGCCTCAAAGCTCGTCTTTTGTTGCCTTTCCTCCTTCCCTGTCTCGCTCTCCCAGATCCCTCTGGCTTCCTGTGTTCCTGGCATCCAAATCCTTGTCTCAGGCTCTGCTTTCAGGGGAATCCAAACTAAGACAATCACTAATGTTCTTTCTGAATGTAGTTTATGATTCCAACCTTATGTGATTCTAAGATGGAATGACTTTAACTCTCTGTGATTACAAGTTTTCATAAGTTAACCCATCTGTGATTCTAGAATGATGTCATTCTACTGTGGCCAAAACACACCTATCAGCCATGTACTCAGATAGGCGAGAAATGTAACACTCCATTTCTGAAACTGAATCTCGCTTCTCTTGAGCTCCTGTTTTTCCTGATGCCAGAAAATGCAAACTTCAAGTGAATCTAAACAAAAACCAGTCAGATTTCAGATTTGGATGTGAGTGAGTGAGTCAAGCTTTCCCCTTCCTCTCTTTTTTTCCTGGGTTGACTTAAGTCCTGCAGGTGGGGGCGTCTGGATATTGGTTGGGGGGAAGTGGAGGGTCTGTGATTGGTGTTTCTCAGGATGTCCCAGCCCATCTGGCCCTCCACAGACCTACCCCATTGGCGTCTGCTGGGCAAAGCCCTGCCTGTGTTAGTACTTTGACTTCCAGAGTCAAAGAAACATAGTTCCTCCCGGGCCACTGACTGTAAGTAGAATCACGAGCACTCTGTTTTCAGTCCCCTGGGAAAAGATCTGAACATTTTTTGCACCTCACGGGGCCCTGGTACATGAATTCATCATTCAATCAAATATATTTGCTGAGCATCTGCTGTGTGTTGGGCATTGTGCCAGGCATTGGAGATATGAAGATGAAAAGACAGACACGGTCCCATCCCTCATGTCGTTCACAAGCCAAAAAAAGTGTATATATTTATGGCTTACATATTGTGATGTCCCGTATGAAGGAAACAAACAGGGTGGCAGAGAACACTTCTTTGCGGAGTTGTCATTTAAGCCAAGATGAAGAGTCTAAGGTCGGGGGAAGCCAGCCAAAGACTTAGCAGGACCGGGAGAGCTCTCAGCTGTATCTGTAGCTGCAAAGCCTCGTGTAATGTTAAAGGCGCCTCCTGCATTTCTTCATACACTTTAACTTTCCCCTATTTGCTAGTGGCCTTCAGCACCTTAGGGAATAATGAGGTAGAAATGGAGGAAATTCTTTTCTGACTCTCAAAGGCCAAACTTTTGGTTTGCAAGAGTCCTAAGAATTTAGGCAAAGCCCTGAGTAATTTGAGGATATACAATTTACGCCATAACTATAAGAGCGAGAAGAATAGATGAGTCAAAATTGGTTTTCCTCTTTAGGAAATGAGATAAAGATTATCTGGGGGGGGGGGGGGGGGGGGAGAAGGGAAGTGTAGCAGAGATATTTAGTCCTCATGCAACGATCTGACTCCTCCTTCTTCTGTGGCTACAGATGGTCACACTGCTGAAGACTACGTTTCCCAGTGTCCCTTGCAGTTAGGTGTGGCCACATGACGAGGTTCTGACAAAGGATATGTGAGCCCAATGGTGTCTGCAATTTCTGGGTCATATATCTAAAGAAAAAGGGGACATTCTCTCACCACTCCTCTTCTTCCATTCCTGCCAGCTAGAATTTGACATAGTGGTGGGAGCTGGAGCAGCCATCTTAGACCACAAGCTGGAAGCCACATGTGAAGGATGTCAGAGTGACAAAATGGAAGGAGCCAGGGTCTCTGACACCGTGGGATTCCAAATCAGCCTGGACCGCGTTCCTTCTACTGGATAGTGAGAGAGAGACCAACTTCTGTCTTATTTAGGACACAGTTTGGCCTGTGTCACAATAGCTGAATTAGCAACCCAGGTCAGACAAAGGGTCAGTTATAGGAAACTATGGAGCAGGTGGACACTGGTGTGTGACTCTGGAAAGGAATACACTAACCTCAGGTAATTTTGAAGGATCGGAGAGCAGGGCCCAGGGCCTTTCTCCTGAGTTGAACCTAAGGAAGCCCTGAACCTAGATACCTTAGCGGGTGTGCAGGCCCCTTGAACCAGGAGCCTTTCTGCACACAAGGAGGTGCAGGAGTAGGTGACCTGAGGTGGGAAAAGTGAAAGAAGACACCTCGAATCAACCAAGATTAAGTTTCTACCACCCAGTGGCATGGAGGCTCTTTATTTTCAGTGTTGGCTAAGAGTTATACCTGCTTCACAGGTTTTTATTATTATTATTCCTAGAACCCAGAACCCTAGAACACAGCCCAGTATTTCTAGGAGGCTGAGTTTTACCAAAAAAAAATTTTTTTTTTTAAAGATTTTATTTTTTCCTTTTTCTCCCCAAAGCCCCCCGGTACATAGTTGTGTATTCTTCATTGTGGGTTCCTCTAGTTGTGGCATGTGGGACGCTGCCTCAGCGTGGTCTGACGAGCAGTGCCATGTCCGCGCCCAGGTTTCGAACCGACGAAACACTGGGCCGCCTGCAGTGGAGCGTGCGAACTTAACCACTCGGCCACGGGGCCAGCCCCTACCAAAAAATTTTTGCTGAGCACCAAGGCTCAGGTTCAGGTCCCAGCCTAGCCACAACTTGCTGTGTGGCCTTGAGTGTGTTACATCACTTCTCTGAGCCCAGGGATCTCACTGGGAACATAAAGGGGTTGAACTCCATGATGTCAAAGGTAGTTCTTTCTGCATTGATGTTCCGTGGTTCTTCTCTGAGTCTGACACTGAAGGGAGTTCAGGAAATGTGTGATAAAATATCTCTGTTCCAATCTGTGGAGAGACAAGACACAAGCACACGGACACACACAAACAAATAGACATGGATAACTAAACATCACAGTAGCCAAGAGGAAACATAGCATTAAGGTCTAAGATGTAGGCTTTGGAGTGGAACAAACCAGAGTTACACCCCGTCTTCATCACTAACCAGCGGGTGGCCTTGGGCAAGTCATTTTCCTTCTTTGAGTCTTGGCTTCCTCACACTTAAAATGAGGATAATAATACCTACCTTTCGGGCTGTCATGGAAATAAAATGAAATAATATATGTAGAGCAGCAAGCTCAAGGCCAAGCACACTGTGGGCACTCAGTAAATGGTAGCTTTGATGAGGATTGTGACTCATGGTAGGAACCAAGTGAAAGGTAGAGAATGGCAGGGCTAGGAGGCCTTGAGTGTGGACTAGAGAGATCCCTGAGGGTCAGGGCATGGGAGGTTCCGGGAGGAGGTAAGCTGTAAATGGTGCAGCGATGTGTAAAATGGTTAGCAGAGCGGATGAGGTACCACTGGAGGGAGAAGGAGAAAGCAGACACTGAAGCAAGACAGAGCCAGGCTTGAGAAAATCACCTCCTCCTTCTGGGCCGTATGTCTCTTACTTGTAAAGTGAGCATGACAACACCTGCCGTGCAGTGTTGCTGCAGTGGTTACCTGAGATGACATAAGTTGAGCACCCATGAAGGTGCCTGGCTCATGGAAACTCATCAAATATCAGTTTCATTCCTTTCCCAAGACAGGAGACTCACAAAATATCAGGGCTGGAAGGACCCTCAAAGAATATCCGTGGTAACACACACATCTGTTCATTAACTGTTCACATATCATCCATCAATCTACCAGCCATCATTTATCCATTTTTCATGTACCCATTCAGACACCAACAATTCATTCATCACCCATTCACCATCCATCTAGCCAAATGTCCATTCATCCTTCCCCCACTGTCTATTCCTTATCCATCATCATGCATGAACCACCAACCCACTATCCATCTACCTATCATCCATTCTGTATCCATCCCTCATCAATCTATTTATCATCCAGACATCCATTCAGCCAGCCACCCAGCCAGCCGTCGTTATTCCATCTGTCTATCCACTTATCATCCATCCATCATTCATCTGTCTGCCATTCACCAGCCATTAATAGCCACCCATCATCTCTCATGCATTCATCAGTTCCTCATCTACCTATTCGCCATGCATCTATCCATCTAATGTATATTCTCTATTCATTTCTTCATATTTATCCATCATTCACAAGCCAATCATCAACTCATCAATTTGTTCTTCATCCATTCCTCTCCCGTCTGCCATCTGTCCTTCATTCACTGCTTCATTAAATATCTGTTATTTGTCAGCCACGTCTGTCATCCTCTATGAATCTCACATCTATACAACTACATACAAGTCGTCTAATTATTTCATTATCCATCCAGTCATCTGCTCACTTATGTTTTCTTTTCCACATCACCTGCCAGATAATCCACACTAGGGATACAGACAAAATAAACTACAATCTGTCCTCAGGTGGTTCAGAGTCTAGCAGAGAAAGACAGACAGGTCAGGAAGTAGTTATATATAGTGTGATGGCTGCTGGAAGAGAGGAGCAATTGTACCGAGCACCACGGGGCAGAACACAGAGGAGAGAGCCACAAACCCTTTCTGAGGGGATGAAGGAAGGGTTCACAAAGGGGGTGCCAGTTGAACTAGGTCTTGAAGGATGCGTAGAAGTTCAACCAATGTTTCTGTGGGGAAAAAATTGAATCCTAAAGCAGGAAGTGACTGCACAACCATACTGAGAGTTAGCGATGGGGCAGAGACTTGTAACCAGGCCTCCAGCCTTCTAAACTAGTCATTTCCCAGATTCTGGAAGTGGAAACCCACTTCCCAAGTGAAGAAACCCACCTCAGAGCAGTGGGAGGAGGCTGCTGTCTCAGGATCTGGCTGCAGAGAGGATGGAGAGTTCTTAGACCTCAACTCTCCACTCAGGGAGAGGTGACAGCAGAAGCCCTAGGAACTGGCACGGGTTTGACAAAGGGAAGGGAAGAATGGCCTCGGGAGGAAGGAAGGGAGAGGAGGCTGGGTTGCGGCGCGAGGAACTTTTAGGGGTTAGCTTCTTAGGTAAAGTCGGATCAGAAAAGAGATCCCTAGTATCTCCTTGTTACCTTTCCAGTTAATCAGTAATAATATTCTTATCGCTGTAGCAGCCACCTTTTATTGAGTGCAGACTATGTGTTAAACACTGCTGTAAGCTTTCCATGCGTTATCTCATTTTGTTCCCCACCCCTAGAAACCCTAAGAAGTAATTACAACTTTTATCCCCATTTAGGAAATGAAGTCTCTGAGAGGTTAAGCTAGGATTTAAACATAGTCCGTGTGGCTACAAATTCCACGCCTTGTCCACTCCTCTTTGCTGCCTTTCTCTCAGCATTCTTCGGGCACGGTGTATGGTTATGTTTGTCTCCAGGCATGGGGGATGGGTAGGGCTGGAGGAGGGGCAGTACGGAGAGGAGACACACGTGACTCAGACACAATTAGGCAATTGCTAAAATGCGTGCCCATCATAGTGGAGATTCTCTCTGTATCCCCAGACTTTTAAACAGTGTCTGGCACATAGCAGGCACTCAGAAAAAAAGAAAAAAAAGTGTTCTTCCTTGAATTCTATTGCAAAGATGGATGACCAATTAGGATATAGAGTATATAGGTTAATCTGTTCTAACACACATCCAAAGTTATAATAGCACAAAGAAGATGAAATTTTATTTCTCTCAGGTCTGCATATAAATAATCCAGGACTAGTTCAATGGAGTTGGGGTCCCAGGCTTCTTCTATCTTGTAGCTGTGCCATCCCCAGGGGATTACTCTGATTCCTATGGTCTCAGGTGGCTCCCCCACATCTACACCACAGCCAGTGGCCAGGGGAAAGGCAAAGGACAGCCATGACTTAGATGACACTCATATCACTTCTGTTTGCATACCATTGGTCAGAATTTAGTCACGTGGCTATAACTAGCCGCAAGGGGAAGGCTGGGAAATGTAGTCTTTGTTCTGTGTGGCTCAGCATCCAGCTGAAAGTCAGAGGTTTCATTTCTATAGAAGAAGGGGAGAACGGATATGAGAGGCTGCTAGTGGTCTCTGCCACAGATGAGATGTGTGGGTACCAGTATGCTCCATTGTGTGAGGACTCCGTGGGGACAGATATCATCTCTCCCACTAGGCTGCCAGCTTCCTGAGATGGAGGGCTATTTTAGTCACCCTGATGTCCCTGACAGCTTCTAGCTCAGACTTAAGGAAGAGGACTCTCAGACCCTGGATGGAGATTTGATGATTTGATGGAATCAGAGCAAGTGGGTTAGAGGGTTTTTCCTGGTGATGACCAAAGTGGAAGGGACTAAAGGTCAGGCTGGGCGTCTGGGAGGCGGCCAGCAACCGTGGAGAGACACAGGAAGGTGACTTGCAAGAGGGCTGGGTTGGGTGAAGGGGCAGAGAAACGTCTGCAAAGGAGGAGAAACGGGTGACCTAGCAATCACAGCTCTTCCCACAATAGTGCTCAACCGTCCACACAGCATCCCCGCCTCCTTTATCTCCTTGGTGAGGACAGATAGGGCCTGAAGCTGGGCTGGGGATGGAGCATCTTGAGTGCCACCGGCCCATTCCTGTCAGAAAGAACCATCGCTGGTTTCCTTCCTCCCTCCCTCCTGCCTTTCTTTTCATTTTTTTCCTTTCCCCCTTCCCTCCCTCCCCGTTTCCCCCTTTTCCCCCTTCCCTCCCTCCCCCTTTCCCCCTTTTCCCCCTTCCCCCTTCCCTCCCTCCTTCCTTCCTTCTTTCCTCTTCTTTCTTTCTTTCTTTCTTTCTTTCTTTCTTTCTTTCTTCCTTCCTTCCTTCCTTCCTTCCTTCCTTCCTTCCTTCCTTCCTTCCTTCCTTCCTTCCTTCCTTCCTTCCTTTCTTTCTTTCTTTCTTTCTTTCTTTCTTTCTCTCTCTCTCTCTCTCTCTCCCTCTCTCTCTGTCTCCGTCTCTCTCTCTCTCCCTCCCTCCCTCTCTCTCTCTCTCTCTGACTCTCTTTCTTTCCTTTTCTGTCTCTCTTTCTTCCTTCTTTACCCCATCCTCTGTACTAGGAGCTTCAAAGAGGTGTCCGTGTCTGTTCTAAATTGGGCAGCACATAATCCACTGTCTCTCTCTAATATATGTGTGTATATAAACACACACACGTGTAGACGTGTATATGCACACATCTACGCTTGTACACATATGTGCACACATATATATCTATTCGTGATCAGCTACTACATGTCAGGAGGCACTACGATAGTCTCTAGGGAGCACAGTGGTGAGCAAGTCAGACAAGGTCCTGGTCCTCATGGAACTTATGGTCAGGAGAGACACATAAGACACAAATAAATGCACAAATAACTCTAATGATTAAATTATTAAACCAGTGCTACAAGAAATACAGGATGCTATGAGAGCATAGTCATCATTCATCACGCAAATATTTAACAAGGAGGACTATATGTGTTAGAAGAGAATTTTTACAAAAGAATAAACTCATGCCTCTCGTTCAAATATAAAGTGAAAACGTGTCAAAGTTTTTATTTAAATAATTAATTTATGAGGGAACCAGTAAAGTGTTAAAAATTAATGCAAAGGAGATTCCAAAGAGAAGATATATACATATATATATACACAGATATCTATATATACACACACACACATATATACATGTATAAAGAAGAATGGTAAAATTAATTTGCTAAAGACGCAAAACTATTTTCTTCCAAGAGGGCTGGGGTGGGGGTATCAATTGTACCTCAAGCAGATAAACTTTATTTGCATCTCTGTGAGCAAGACTTCTTTGCATTACCGTCAGCCTTGTTACAACTTACAGAAACGTACAGTAGATCAAAATAATGAAAGGCATCGACCACCATCGAGTCAGTTAACCTGAAATCAGGTGAAGACAATGCATAGCATTCCATAGGATATCCAGTAATCTTTATGGGTTTTTTGCCGTTTGGAAGTCTTTTACAACTGTCCCTGATATGAGTCAGACCTGTGCTTGGTACTGGTAACACAGGTAGGCCATGCAGACACAGTATCTCCCTCAGGGGAGATACTGTTCCCTTATGTTCTAAGAATGGGTGGAGGGCCGGGGAAAAGACAATTTTTGGAAGCCAAAGTGAGCCTTTGGCATTTTTGTCTAACAGTGAGATTGCAAAAGCCCTTTGTACCCTGAGAAAAACCAGGGCTCCTCTGTCCCCAAATGAGCGAAGCCTTGGGGCTTCCTGTGAGTTACTGACTTCCTAACAGAAACAACTTTATTTCTTACTTCTGCAAAACTGTGTCTGAAAATACGTGCTTACCTTTGCAGATATAATAATCTGGTGAGAAAACTGCTGTTTTTTTCTACCTTGGACACATTATCCCTTGGTGACTTTTTTCCCTTGAAATAGCTGTTGTATTTTTTGTTTGGTGATTTATGGGTCTAAAACCTGGACCCTCTTGTAAAACTTCTTTTCAGGTAAATTTTTGTTTGATTTCTAAATGCTTTTTGTCTCTGAATTTTCTTTGAGACAACAAACAACTAAACACACACACACACAGCACCCAAGATGATTGTAGATTGTTCTAAGTGCTGTGAAACGGATCAGTGTAGTGATACAATAGAGCTGAACTTGGGAAGAGGGGAGGATTGCCTTAGATCAACGATCAGCAAACATTTTCTATAAGGGACCAGATAGTCAATATTTTAGGCTTTGAGGGGCATCCAGTCTCTGTCACAACTCTCAGTGTTGCCATTGTCGTGGGAAAGCAACCACAGACAATATATAAATGAATGAGCATGGCTGTGTTCCAATAAAACTTTATTTACAAAAACAGGTGGTGGGACAGATTTAGAATATGGGCCATTGTTTGTTGATCCCTGCTTTAAAGAATGAGGTCTTGCAAACCCTTCCTGAGAAGATGATATTTAAGATGAAACCTGAAGAAGGAGAATTTGGCGTTGCAAGCAGAGAGGACAGGACGCACAAAGGCCCTGAGGTAGAAAAGCGTTTGGTGTATCTGAGGAGCAGTAAAGGGGCACAGTGACTGAGCTAGAGCACAGTAGAAGATGAGATCAGTAATGCTGGCAGGGGCTGGGTCACACAACACCTTGTGGGCCACAGTAAGGAGTCTGGATTTTATTCTAGGAGCATCAAGAAGCTATTGTAGGGTTTTGAGCTGTGGAATGACGTTATGAGATATTAAGTTTAAAAAGATAATTCTGGCTGCCGTGAATTGGAGGAGGACGAAATATACGAGTGAGAGTAACCAGGAGGCTACAGCAGTCATTTGGGCAAGAGATGACAGCACATATGAAAGACCGCACACTGCAAATGGAGAGCATGCAACTTGAGAGGCATTTTGTGGGGGTGGCGGGGACAGTGCGGGATGCCTCTCAGCAGCAAAGACAGCCCCTTCCTCCCATTTCCTGCTGCATGATGCCTGAGCTCCTCTCCCTGGGGACCTGGCCTTCATGATTTGGCCCCCTGGCCTGTGGGGCTTCGTCCTCTCTCCTCCTGCCTTTTGCCTCCCTGCTCCCAGCTCCCGGGAGAATGTGCAAGGTTCTACAGCAAAGCCCCTGCAATCTCTGTTCTCCGGCCTCACACCAGTTGTGTTTGCTGTCTGGACTCCTGCAGGGTCTGTCAGGCCACCCATCTCCCCCTCTAGACCTTGAGCTTCTTGGGGGTAGGAGTTACTGCTGATCCACCCCGACATGAGTGAACAAAGTCGCAGAGTCCTGATAAAGGTTAGTTGACAGAATAAATGAACAAACTCTCGGTGCCTATTGTAGGGCTCGACCCACGGTTTGTGCTAGTGCCCACTGAATCCATTCATTTATAGCAGAGTGAACGCATGAACGCATGAACTCACAGTGCCTAACTCCAAGTCTGCTTACATAACAGGTGCTCATAAACATTTGTTTTTATTATTTAAAATTTGAGTAAGTAATATATTCATATTGTTCAAAAAAATACTAAAAGGGATACTGTGAAGAGTCTCATTCCCATTCCATTTCCCATCTGGTTCCCACCACTTTTATTAGTTTCTGATCTTTCCAGAGTTTCTTCATGCAAATTTATGCAAATTAAAAACATATTGTTATTTCCCCCATGCCATTCTTGGTGAGGGGAGTAGGTGAGTGGGCAGGGACTCATCCGTCCATCCCTTACAGATCCTGAAACATGAGTCAAAACCCCAAACCTGGGCTCCATCCTGGCTGGGGCTCTGACCTCCCCACCTGGCCTGTGTGCAGGGGAGGCACAGCCACTTCACGCGCAGCGATGGCCAGGTCCACCACTTCCTGAGAGTGGACTGAGTACCACAGGTCCCGTCTGAGCTCCTGCCAGGTGGAGCCACGCCTGACTAGAGAACAGCAAAGCCCAGAGCGAGAACCTTTCTCCCTTTCCAGTTTTCCTTCAACTTGTTATTAAGGAGAAAGTCTCTGTTGAATGCTGGTGTGTTTTTAACACCTCTCTTAACACTTAGTTTCCGTTTTAATGGAGAGCAGGCCTCCACCTCCGAGCCTGTGACAAGCAGGCAGCTGGATCTGGCAAGAATTTAATGACATTGTTTTGTTTTCATTGTACTTATTTTTATGGTGACCTTCTATTTATGGCACAAGATACTGTTTTCCATTTATGGAGGGATCTACAGCTCCCTTTTGAAATGAATATATTTATGTTTTTAAAAGAGGGTCCATTTAAAGAAAAAATATTATGTAATTGGCAGCACAGGTGGTACCCAGACATGGGAAAAATTATATAGAGGGACGTGATGGGCTAAAAGGAGGAAATGCCTCCCTCAGCCCCCGTTTAACGAAGGGACCACTGAGGATGAGTGAGGGGAGGGGACTTTCTCAAGGTCACGTCAATGACATGGACTGAGAACTGGCCCTCCTGATGCCCCTGTGGTGGAGAGATCCTGTGCCAGAGGGGTAGGGCAGAGGGCAGGGATCATGTGCACTCCCATGAGCCTGGCCACTGCACTGACCAGGGTCAGGGTCCTTCAAAGATGACCAAGTCATTGACTGAGTGCAAAAAGGCCCCGGCTCCTGAGGGAGAGGAGGGAAGCACCTGGAGTTCATCAAGCACAGCCCATGTGCTAGACCCTGCACATGGCGCTGGCCTTTGCCCACAGGGAACTCATGGATTCAGGAGGAAGACATCCTGCAAAAATAACTCAGGTTCCTGGCGGCTGTGTGGCAAACGCTCCAACAGAGGCATCTCCGGGACATCTGAGGCTTTTGCCTGCCCAGTGGCTGTTTCCCCATTTTCTTTTGGGAAACCACCCCTCCCCCACTCTCAGTTTTTGTAGCTCAGGCCAGGCAAACCCCACACCCAGTTCAGAGGTGGGCACGTGACCTGGTCTGACCAATCAGAACGTTTCATCCCTCTGGCCATAGGGATTGGCACAGGGTTGGGCACGTGACCAAGGCAGGCCAATGGGGCCTTCTCCAGGACTTTTACTGGAACTATTAGGGAAAAAACCCACTCCAAAGGGGTTTCTCAAAGGACACATTGTGATCCAGAGTTGCTGGCAGCCATCTTTGTCTCCAAAAGAGGAGAGGCTCTCTGAGAATGCAGCTGACATGGAGGAAAGCAGGGATGAGAGACAGAGAGAAAGTTCTAGTGACATCACAAGAGCACCGGGATTCAGCCACGAAATCAGTGCCTTGAACTCAGTTCTGGAAGCCAGTAACTTATCTTTTTTTTTTTTTTTCCATTAGCCACTTTGAGCTGGATTTCTGTCACTTACAACCAAAAGAGACCTGGTCCATTCCAGGCAGAAACACAGTGTCATGGGAAAGTTAGAAAAGGAGAGCGGTTGGGGTGATGACGATTTGTCTGGGAATCCTCTCTTGTGGGGGTGGGATTTGAGCAGGAATTTGAAAAATGAAGGGGATGTCGATGCATGAGGCAGAAACAATATGGTAGTCACCCCTTGTCTGCACTTTCGCTTTCTGTGGTTTGAGTGACCCAGGGTCAACTGAGGTCCAAAAATTTTAAATGGAAATTCCCCAAATAAGCAATTCATAAGTTTTAAACGGCGCACTGTTCTGAGTAGCATGATGGACTCTCGTGTCATCTGCTCTGTCCTGCCCAGGACGTGAATCATCCCTTTGTCCAGCGTGTCCATATGCTTTCCGCCCATTAGTTAGGAAAAAGCACAGTCTGTATAGGGTTGTGGACTATCCGAGGTTTCAGGCATCCACTGCGGGTCTTGGAACATAGGCCCCGCGGACAAGGGTGGCCTGCTGTATTTCCAGTGAGAGGAGCAGCTCAGGCAAAGGCTTGGCAGTGGAACAGTGCAGGGAACAGCATAGTCGGTGCAGATGGAGAGAAGGGAACTGGTAGAGAAATAGTGGGAGAGGGGCCAGCAGGCAGGGATGTGCCTGAATTGTGCAGAAATCCAGTCTGTTCCTCTGCCTGCATCCTCCTTCTCTGGAAGAGTTCCCTTCATCAGTTAATTTGTGCACAACCACTTATTCAGCACCTGCTATATGCCAGGCGCTCTTGAAGGGCTGGTGAGATTGCAATGGACAACAGAGGCAGAGTCCCTCCCTCTTGTAGCTTCCATTCTAGTTGGAGGAGACAGGTGTAAACATGGCAAATAGATAAGTAAGTATCATAGTGTCAGATAGTAACAGCTTATGAAGACAAACTAAGGCAAGCAAAGGGGACACAGGAGAGCTGTTGGCGATCATGAAAAAGTTCTGAAAATGGATGGCAGTGATGATTGCACAACACCGTGATTGTCCTTAATGCTGCTGAATTGTACACTTAAAAACGGTTAAAATAGTGAATATGTTCTGTATATTTTACCACAATAAAAACAAAGATTGGCGGAGGGGTGCTATTTTAGCTTGGGGGGTCAGGACGGCCTCCTTGAGGAGGTGACGTTAGAGCAGAGACCTGAATTAAGGGAATTAGCAAGCCCTGAGGACATCTGCGGGGAACAGCATTCCAGGTGGAGGGAACTGCCAAGGCAGAGGCCGTGAGGCCCCAGTGCGCCCGGTGTGTTCTAAGACCTGCAAGGAGGCTGGCGCGCTGGGAGCCCAGAGAGCAAGGTGGGGAGAGGGAAGGAGATGAGGCTGTTGGGGTGGCAGGAGCTGGCACACCGGGAGAGAACTTTGGGTTTGGCTGTCAGAGTGATGGGCAGCCATTGCTGGGTTGGGCAGAGGAGGGGTGTGAATTGTCCCTTTCTGCTCAGCTTGTCCTTTTCTCCCACACTCAGTCGGTCTCTTAATCAGGGCAGTGACCGTCCCCTCCCCTGCGTCCTGAGTCTCTCTCCTGGCCCTCTTCTGTCTACCTTCATGGCTACGACCTAGGTGAGGTCATCATGTTCACATGGACAACCCTAGTGGCCTCCAATGGGCGTTCTTGCTTGCTGCCACCTGGGCCTCCTCCATGGTCACCCGGGCCTCTTTCCCCCTGCACCTCTGAGCAGTCTTCCCTTAGTCAGAGCCGAGGCTCCCCACTCTCCAGTCCGGCCCTGTCCGGCTCTCCAGTCTCTGAGACCCTCAGCCCCCACACCTCAGCCGCCTGAGCCTCCATGAGGTCCCCCTGCTGCCTCGGGCTCTCCCTGTCCTCAAGGCTGGTGAATGTGCTCTCTCCTCCACACGGGCTCCTTCGGCCTGGAGAATCACCCCTTAATCTTTCAAGAGTCACCCCAGCCCCGGTCCTCGGTGAGGCCCTCCTGATCGTCCGCGTCCTGGGCTGCCTCAGCCGCCTCCTCTTCTGTGCTCCTGCAGCCCCTGCATCCTCCACATTCAGAGCTCTGAGCTGCTTGGCGGGGCTTGATTTTTTGCCAGCCTCTCTGTCTCCTCACCTCCGGCCTGCACCCCCACCCCCAGCTGCCTGCCCATAGTATGTTCTCAATAAATATTTGTGGGATAAATGAATGAGTTTGGAATTTGTCTTGCTGAAACCATACTACCACCACCACCACTACAAACAATAGCCAACGTGGGTCAAGGACTTGCTGTGTGCCGAGCTAAACACTTTAGAGTCTGGATCTAATTTATTTGTCATAATCCCAGGAGGAAGCCACTGTAATTAGCCCCAGTTTAAAGATGAGAAAACTGAGGCTTGGTGAGATTAAGCAACTTTCCCAAGGCCCGTAACTCAGAGGCAGTGGAGCTGGCAGGCCAAAGAATCCAGTCCAAAGCCATGGGCACGCCACACGGCCGGCTGGGTGTCCTGGCATTGTTGCGTCCGTGAGTGGAGTTTCCAGGAGTCCCCGAACCTCACATGCAGCTCTGTTGTCCATGAGCTTCTTGGGGGAGCAGGTCCATTGCTTCCACCAGAGTCACAGAAGGGTTCTTGATAAGCCCTACATTCAAGATGCCCTTCTGCATGCGGGGAGAAAGGCGAGAACTTTTGAATGTTGGATTGGTGAGGTCCAAGCTGTGCTTTCAGAAGGATCACCTTGGGTATACATTGCAGCATTATTCATAAAAGAAAAGACTGGAAACATCCTTAATGCCTGCCAAGAATGGACACCCTAATTACATTATGGCACATCCTTCCCCAGAAGGGAATGCTTGTAGCCCTAAAGATGGATGGGGAATCTCTTTATGCACCAATATGGAACCATGATGATACTTCTAAGTAAAAAGCAAAGTGCAGACCCGGCTGTATAATAAGCTTCTATCTGTGTTTTTAAGAAGCGGGGAGGGTAAGATTATAGGCCTAGATTTGCTTCTATATGCATAGGATAGCTTTGGCAATATTCACAAGAAAATAGCCAATGGAAACCCTACCTCATATGTTGTTTATGAAGATTAAATGAGTTAATATCGATAATTGCTTAGCAGAGTGCCTGGCACATAGGAAGCACTAGCGGGGGTTTTGTTGGATAAAATAAAAGAGGGGCTGTCTCAGGGGACCGGATGAGGTGAGTGAGGGGCCCAGAAGGGGCTGACATTTCACCTGATGCTCTTTGGTACCTTTTGAATTTGGTACTGCAGGCAAATATATTCAATATTTTTTTAAAAGTTAAAATTAAATATATCTAGATAGATAAAAGATAATCTGAGGGAGTCAGAGATTGGAAGCAGGTCCCACCCAGAATCCCCGGGAATTAGCTGGAATTGGTCAAAGGCTACATTGTGTGGTGTGAAAATCAGGACGTGAGGAAGGGGGGGGGGACACCAAAACACCCACGCCCCAGGGCCCACTATAAAAAGCACATTTAAAAACACCAGACTGGAAACGTTTTTTTTACTAATATTATTATTTTTTTAAATAGCAGAAGCGCGTCCCCCCGGAGGCGTGTTGCAGCTGCGGCCGGGCAGTTCCCAGGTGATGTCAGTCCTGGCCGGGCGCCAGCCCCGGCCCCTTGGAGACGGTCTTGGTGGGTTCAGCTTGACTGTTTTTCCTTCCTGAGACTTGAGGACACCTTCCTGTCTCAAAGAAAGCAGCCTTTCCAGGGCTTTCTGAGAGCCAGGGGTGGGGGAGGCGGGGGCCTCGGCTGAGAGGGAGGGGAAGGTGGGCGAGGGGTGGAGAGGAGGGGGAGGCCGTCGAGGAAAAGAAGGCAGTGAGAGGAGACAAGCCCAGCTCTGGGACTCTTTAGCCGGCCCATGGGAGCGGGAGGGGGTGTATTCCTTGGGAATTCAAAGCCCGCCTCCCTGACCCCATCCTCGCCCTGCCCTGGCTGCTGCCTGGGGGACAAACTGGGGTGGGGTGGGGCTGGGGGGCAAGAGACGTTCCCACGGAGCTCCCAGCTGGTCAGCGCCTTTTCTGCTCCCAGCTCCGGGCCCATCCCTCTCCCCTCTATGGTTAAAGGCCTGTTGCCAGTATCTTCTGAGCTTCCGGGCAGTGTGGGCTTTCTGTAGACAGGATGAGCCACAGATCTGGGTTCGAGGTCTGCCAGCCCTCCTAGCTGTGTGACCTCAGGCCAGCCGCTGCTCCTTTTGGAGCACCACCTGTGAAACGGGTAAATCAACCTTGCAGGGTGGCGTGCGGACTGAGGGACGCAGCATGAGGCCTCTTGGTCCTTCAGCAGCTAAGCATGCGCTAAGTGCCGGTACCGTGCAAGGCACAGGTATGGGGCCGCGTGGTGGCAGCTAAAGGTGGGGCGGGCAGGGGCGCTGGTCCAGCTCCAGGGCCTGGGGAGCGTTGCCTCCTGCCTGAGCACGTAGTGCACAGCAGCAGAGGGGGAGGTTGAGAGGGTGGGCTCTGGACCCTGCGTGCCTGTGTCAGAACCCTGGCCTGTCACTCAGGGAACATGTGACCCTGGGGAGCCATGAGGATGATGAGAGCACTGCAGTGCCTTAGCTGTTACCACTCCCCTTGTCCGCTGGGCTCGCTGTGCTTTGACGACATCACTGAGCTGCTCTGGGCGCTGAGAGGAGACAGGTCAGGGATTATCCAGTTACGTTTGGGGAGACCCCGGGACCCGCAGGTGCCGCATCACTCATCTGACTCAAGGGTGGGCTGGACATCTTTGCAGAGCCTTTTACACCGGGCAAAGCCTCCATGAGCCACCATCCCCGTGTTTCCTCCGCTCTCTCCCTGTTGCACATCCCCACGTGCCTCGGAAGCACTGTCACATTTTTATTATTGCTCAGAGCCTGCTTCTTTGATAGACTGTGGTCTCTACGAGGGCAGATCCCACATCTGTCTCATTTCCTGATCAGCCCTAGAGCCTTGCGTGGTCCACAGAGCAGTTCAATGCATGTTAGTTGACTGACTGACTGACAGGCTGAGCCACGCGCCTTAAGTTGGTCTATGACGTTCAACTCTATCCTATGCCTCCTGATAAGTTTTGCCTCCTTGCTGGGGCTCAGGCTGTGGAATCTGAGGACAGACCCCCTGGGTTCCCATCACAGCTATGCCCTTGCCTTGCGGGCTGAACTTGGGCTTGGTTTCCTAATCTGTGAAATGAGGGTGATGACGGTACCTACCTATACGGGCTGTTTCCAGATTAAGTGAGGCCATTTGGGTAAGTCCCTCGGAGCTCTGCCTCCGACCAGTGTGTCCCATCCACGTCAGTTACTCTCATGCTTCTTGCTGCTCCGGGAGGCATCACCAGGCAATGAAAACAGTGACCGGGACACATGGAACCTGGTTCTGGCTCATCTCTGACTTTCTGTGTGATGTTGGGCAGCACCTCGCCTGCTCTGAGCCTCAATGTCTCCACTGGTGAGGAGAAGAGCTCCAGAGCCCCTTCCACTTAGACCCTCCAAAGTGTATGTTTGAGCCTCTCCGGTCCTGGGAGTGTCGGCAATGCCAGGGAGCCCATGGGAGGTACAGGCTCCTGGACCCATGCCTAGACTCTAACTCCCCTGGTGCAGGCTGGGCCCTGGGCTCCTCTGGGCTCCTCTGGGCTGAGGGGAGGCCCTTTTCTGTCTTGTTCTGGAAGCCCAGGTTTGGTTAGGCCCTTACAGGACTAGGCATATACTTGGTGTGGCCCTGTGGGCCAGTGGTCGAGAGCCCCGTGGGGCTCTGCAGCCAGAACACCCAGTTCAAATTCACTCGCTTACTGGCTGCCGTATGACCTTGGGCAAGTTCTTTAATCTCCCTCTACCTCAGTTTTCTTATCTATAAAACGGGGCAAAAATAGTACAAACTCATTGAGTAGGCTATATTAATTCACTTCTGTAAAGTGTGTAGACCAAGGACTGACACAGAGTAGGCCCTCAAAAAAGTCAGGCATTTTTCCAAGCTTAGAGGATCTGGGCATTCAGAAAAAAACGCCTAAATTTTACCAGTCTTCCCTCCTACAAGGCTGGTGTGTCCCAGTTTACAAAGCCCTTCTGGTTCACCATGTGCAGGCTATGCTGAGATGAGGAAAACTAAGGCCCAGAGAGGGGCAGACACCTACCTCCTGTCACACAGGAGGAGTGGCCAAGCTAGACCAGGCCAAGTCTCCTGCCTTCCAGCAAGTTCACCCTCAGCGCCTCCCTGGTTTCCAAGGCCTGCTGGCCTGCCCTCTCACCCCGGCCCCCTGGGAGCCTGATCCCAGGTCCGTGGGGTCTGCAAGTCTGGTCTGGATTAGACACGCTGAGAAGCAAATGCTGGTCCCCCCAGCAGGCCGCCTGGCCGGACCCGTGCTCCCAGCTGCTGAGGCTCACAGGGACATAAATCATGGTGGCAGCAGCTCGGGGGCCAGGACCACCTTAGCCTCCTGGAGGGCACAGAGGCCTGAGCGTCCTGAGCAGGGCGGCTTGGGTCCACCGGGATATTTTCCATCCTCTGTTGGAGTAGCTGAAGCAAGGAAGGGTCAGAGGGGCCAGGAGACCATTTGGCAGCCCTCACGTCCTCGTGGGCCAAGCTCTCCACTTTGTCTTATCATTTTGCAATCACTTGCAAACACACAGAGAAGGGACAGAACTAGTGCAGAGAACTCCCATATGCTCCGTGCCCAGATGCACCAGCTTTTAACTGTGACACCTGCTTTATCCTTTTCTTGCTCACACGTATTATTTTTTTCTGAACCATTTGAGAGTCGTTCATGATGACACGTTCATCTACCCTGTGGTACTTCAGGCTGTATTTCTTAAGCACAAGGATATCCTCTTACATAAGTAGACTGTTAGCAAATTCAGAAAATGTAACATTGATACAATACTTTTATCTAGTCTATTGTTCTTCTCCAAAGTTTGTCAACTGCCTGATAATGTCCTCTGGAGCATTTCCGGCCTGCAGTCCCGGATCAGGTCTAGGACCATGTGTGGCACCTTGCTGTCCAGGCCTAGACTTTTATCAGGAGGTAAAACACGTGGGAGCAGGACACACAGACTGGGCTGAAGGAAGATGTTCAAGTTGACATGCATGTCCTGTGAAATGATGTGTTTGTAAATCCTCTAATATTTAATGTTCTCAGGATAATGCATCATACTTGTGACTGCGTATGGGAGCCTGAGTTAACTTGCTAAATAGGCCACAGTTTCCAGAATTTCGTTTTGTGGTGTTTTTATTTTTTAATTTAATAGGAGCCTCATGAAATGGAAGTGGCCTGGGCCAGTGACGGGAACGTAAGGTGGTGTAGGAGCCCTGGGCTGGAGGAAGGGGCCTTGCAGTCTCAGCCCTGCTCAGCTCCAAATGCTGTGCAATGGTGGCCCATCGCTCTCCCTCTCTGGGCTTTGGTTTCCCCATTGCCATGGGCGACCTGAGGCCTTCCCACTTGCAATTGTGGAATTAGGGAAGAGTGCCCTGAGTGACAAGGAGGGAGACCTGGGTTCCTGGTGGCCCAGCAGGGCTGAGCGCTCGCTGGGGGACCTCAGGCAGGTTATTTCCTCTGTACGGGCTGTCTCCTTATTGTGAAATTCTGGATCATTCTTGTGCTGATGCTCCTCGTGTCTAAGAAGGTTTGGGTGGAGGGTGTGACCTGAAGTGTAAGCCTCCCCTTCAGGGTCCCGGGTGGCCGGGCTGACGTTGGTCATTCCACCCTCCTCAGCCCTGGATTTCTTCTCTCTGAGCTCCTTTACTCCTTTGACTCCGAGTTGGCCCTTACTCGGGGAGCCTGGAGAAGCCTGGCTGGGCTGGTCCGTCCTGAAGGTGGAAAGTGCGTGTATGGGGGCAGGGCTGTTAGGCAGATGGCCTCAGAGGTACTGGTCCTCAGCTGTGCCTCTCCCAAGCCACGTGTGTTGTGCTGGCCTTGCAGCTCACCAAGGCTCATAGACATGAACTGTCTATCACCCCAAATGAGGCTCAAGGAAGACAGCAAGCTGCAAAAAGTTAAGAATGGAGAACAGAAAATGCACAAAGGAGCACTACACTGCTGTGAAAAAGTTATGAAGCAGCTCTTTGAACGCTGAAGAATCTCCAAGACACATTGTTAAGGGAAGAAAACTCCAGGTGCAGAATTGTGTGTAAGATGCTACCGCTTGTGTGGAAAAACCAGATGCACGTGACTTGCTTGTGTCTGCAAAGACGATCCCTGCAGGAATGCACAAGACCCTGGGTAACGGAAATGGCCTCTGAGGACTGGGGCTGAGTGGCTGGGAGGGAAGGAGAATTATTGTCAGTGGATTCTCTTTGGTGTCTTTTGAACTGTGAACTCTGTTAAGTGTGTTATCTATTTCAAAGGAAATACAATGGAAAGAACCCCGTCTGGGTGGGATGTGCGCGAGGTCCGCAGGATGCTGACGACCACGTTTCTCAATGGGCATGCTGGGTCCACAGGTGAGCTCGGCTTGTGGAAACTTGCTGAGCCGTACACTCAAGGCCGTGTGCTCCTTCCTGAACGGTGTTACACCTCCATCAAAAGTTGTAACTTAGTATCCTGTAAAGATTGTTTAAGTGTATGCTTTGTAAAATCTCCAAGGGTGACAGTGTTCACGTGGTTGTCTTTGGGTGATATTTCTAGGGTCGTGTAGCATTTTAATTTTTTTACAATGAAAACAGAAGCAGAGAAACCTGTAAGTACTCTTTTAGAAACAGTAATCAGTTCAGAGCATTTCTGGAAGGACACACAGGAAACTGCTAAGCAGTTGCCTTTGGGGAGGAGCCTGAGGGAGGTATGTACTTTTCACTGTGTACTATTGGATACAACTTGAGTTATTACCCCCGCCCCACACCGCCCCCCGGCATAAACGGTCTATTAAAAACTATTTAACAAGGCAAAACAAATAATTATCATTCTGTCCCAGCTGTTCTTGTTGGTTAGAGATCTGCCGAAGGAGGCCCAGACGGGTCAAGCAACTTCTCTGGGGTCACCCAGCAAATCTGG
The DNA here is from genome assembly GCF_021613505.1 of Equus quagga. Classification (NCBI taxonomy): domain Eukaryota; kingdom Metazoa; phylum Chordata; class Mammalia; order Perissodactyla; family Equidae; genus Equus; species Equus quagga. The sequence goes on along the minus strand of NC_060278.1, from coordinate 83,782,634 downwards.
TGGCAGAAGCGGGCCTCCAGCCCAGAGCACCCAAGTGTCTGCTGTGCCCTGACTCCCAGGCTTCCTGCCATTGACGAGGTCACAGTTCTTTTCCTGTGGCTTTGCCAGGGGCTGCCTGGACCCGGACTTGGGTAGGCGCAGAGAGGGCAATGTGCTTTCCTAATTAGCTCCCACAGGGGGAAGCATGCTGCACTGGGACACAGGACAGGCAAGGCCAGCGTCCCTGGACACAGGGGAAGCTCTCCCGGGCAGGACCCGGCTCCTCGGCGCCCTCCTTCCTGAACTTGTCATACTAAACGGGGTCAATGTCGTGGTTTCACGGCCCACTCCAGTCTGGACCAGCAATTCCAGCCACCCCCTCATACTCCTGGGGTCTGGTTTTTCGTCTGTGAGGCAGACAGGGTGGGTCTGGCCCACCCCTGTCGTGTCTGGCACGGAGCAGGTGCTTGGCAATCTGTCTGTTGATCTGCAAAATGGGCAGCCCCTCCAGCTCAGTCAGAAGGTCAAACTTTGCAGGGGGTGACAGAGCAGAGTGGACATGAGAGTGGACTCTGGAGCCTGGCTTCCATCGGCAAATGCTAATTAAGTGTTTGTTAAATACATAAGTTTTAAAAACAGGCATGGGAGCGCACCCTGAGGGAAGGGCGGCTGCCCGGCTCTGCGGCCTCTCCTGGCCCCTCTCCCTGCGTTCCCCACCTTCCGGCCGCCTGGGCTTCTCTGATCCTGGCCTCACAGGGACAGAGCCCCAGCCAGAGAACCAAGAACTCCTGGCCCTGCTGACAGCTGTCCCCGTCACCATCTCGGCTGAATCTGTGCAATGGGGACACACCAGCCCCCACCTCCCAGCGCTGCTGGAATAATCGGGGTCACGGGGGGCTGGCACCCACTCTGGAGCTTCTCCAGGACAGCGGATGGAGCTCACCTGGGGCTTTCAAGGTGGACAGACCTCACATCGTCACCCTGCCATGCGCCAGCCACACGCCTCTGGGCGTCATCATCCTTCCAAATCATCTCAGCTAAAAGAGGGTCAGAACAGCCCCTTAGCACATACTCGTTTGCACACGTGGAAATCTGCGTGCCTCTAGAGCCCTGTCTGTGAAGACTCGGATAAGGGATGCTTCACCGTCTGGTACATTCACAAAGTCAACAAGCAGCTACGAAAGGACTGTGAGTGAAACCCTTTACCTCGTGTACAGACTCAGGATGACAACCAAGCTGATTAGCAAAAAAAAATGCATGGAGCAGAAAGCATGTACAAAGTGCTACCCTTTGTGTAAAGTGGAAGAAAACTTAAATATATATATATTTTTCTTTCTCTGTATTTGCTTGGTTTTCATAAGGAGTGAGGATGTCACAAAAAACCGGTGGCTGAGGCTCCTGCAGGGAGAACTGGTGGCTGAAGGACAGGAGGGAGAAAGACTTTTCATCCTATACCCTCTTGTACCTTTTGAATTTTGAACCATGTGAATGAATATGTTCCTTATTCAAAAATAAATAAAATTAAGATTGCTTTGCCAGCCGCACCAGACGCCTAACAGCTGTTCAGGAAGACTGTGAGCAAAGTTTGGTTATCTCGACTTCTGGAGAGGCGGGTCCTCCTGACCCCACCACCTCCAGGGCACAAGGCAGCACCTGCCACATCTGGGCCTCGGCCAAAGTCCAGGAGAGTGGCTACCTCTGACCTCTGATGTCCCAGGTCCCTCCCTTCTTCAGTTTGGAACATCTTTTATTTAAAAATACCTTTTATTTTAAACCCATCCATTATCTCTCTCACACACACACACACCCCAACGCACGCACAGACATGCACACATCCTATCACCAACAGTCTTTGTTTTTCCAAAAGTACTGCCTTGCCTCTGACCAGCCAGGGCTGGGGCTGGCTGGCTGGGTCCTCTCAGCTCTCCAGGGTGGGGTGGAGATGTCCCAGGGGGCCTGCCCAGAGGGTCATGGGCCTAGGCCATTGTCCTCTGGTCCCCACACAAAGAAGGCTTGGGCTCGGCTCCTGGGGTCTTCTTTCCTGTCTACCAGTGGCTGGCCTCTGGCCTTCTTCTCTGGGGTCCTGCTTGGAGCAAACGCCACAGGGGTCCTGGCTCATCTCCGAGGCACTCGAAGTGGGGCCACTCCCCTCACCTTCAAGCAGCTACCCCCCAGGTCACGACGGCCACCCTGTAGGAGGTGAGAAAGATGTATTAGGAGGTTCCATCAGGTCACAGTGAAAACGGGAACTAACCTCTGCGTCCAGCAATAGGGGACTTGATAAATAAATCACAGTTAGCTACACAATCAAGTTCTCTGCAGCAGAAGGCAGAAGACACCTGTTATGGATCAACAGGGAACGAGATCAAGATAACATCGTTTGAGGACAACAGCGAGAGCGCAGTGAATGTTCCTGTGTGCTGAGATGGAGAGAAGGGCACATGGGAAAGTGCTAATGGACTTCCTCGCAGAAGAGGAATTTGGTGATGGGGAGACAGGATGGGAACAAGGCTTTTTCACTCTATATGCTTTTTTACCTTTTTCATTTCTTCCCCATGTGATTTGTGGCTTAGAAAAAAATCCAACACATTTTAAATCATAATATTTTACACTAAAGGGCAAAACAAACAAAGCCCACAGTGGTCGTCCCCACTGCCTGACGGTGCCCAGTTACTCCTCAGCCTTCAAAAGTAGATCATGGATGTCTGGCCTTCCTGCCTTCACTCAGGGTGTTCCCTCTGCCAGGAACATGCTCTCCGGTCCTGGCTCTGTGGGAAAGTTTCTTGATTCCTGTAATTGCCTAGCACTTCCAGGAACATTCCACCAGGATAAAACTCAGGAGGGGAAGACGGGGTTGCTCCTTTGTGTCCCCATCAGGCTGGGAGCTCAGGGGGAGGCAGGGAAAAGTTCACTCTGTGGCCCCAGTTCCAGCCCAGAGTCTGGCATGGAGCAGGTGCCAAGCAATGCAGCCTGAATCAGTGGTGCCCACTGGAAGACAAAATGATGGTGGCAGCCCCTGAAGCCACCTGACCCTCATGCCACAGGGGCAGTCTCCACCTGATATTCTGAGGTCTGACCCGTGGGTTTCATCCTCACTGGAAGCCAGCGAGGTCACAGACATGACAGTCCCCCCTTCTTTCAAAGGCCTCCAGCTGTTGAATGACTGGCCCAAAGGCACCCAGCCAGCTGGTGAAGGAGCTGGGCTAGAGATCCATGTCGTCCAACAGTCTGTCCAGCATCCAGGACACGAAGGTATCTGAAGCCCCACTGTAAATGCCCCCCCCCCCCCCCCCCCCCCCCCCCCCCCCCCCCCGCCCCACAAGCCTGGCTAGGAGAGGACAGGACGGGCATCCTTCTCAGCCATCCAGAGAAAGAGCTGACCATCTGGGAGCTCTGGCCCCTGCCCCTCCACCCCTGGGCCCAGGTTGGGGCAGAGCCATCCAGATGCGAGCCCAGCCTCCCTCGAGGCTCTCCGGGCCCAGGGACAGCGTGTTCATTCACAGGCAGGGCTATTTTGAGGGCTGAGGCCACAGTCCCAGCAGAGCCTGGGGCTTGGGGTTCTCAGACAAACTCTGGCAGGAGTGGCTGAGAAGGGGGGAAGGAGGTGGGGGAGGGCGATGGAGAGGTTGGGGGATAGAAAACCAGCCTCCCACCCTTTCACTGGATGTCCTCAGGCACAGGGAGAGCCACCTCCACCCCAAGTCTGGTGGTCACCAGGAGACATCGGTCCCATGAGACTACTGAGACTGTTGACCTCCTGGAACCTCAGTTTCTTCATCTATGAAACGGGGACAAAATGATTCTACCTGCCGCCCCAGGGCGCAGCCCAAGGCAACGCAGCTGTGAAAGAGGCTTGTAAGCTGCCGGAAGCACTAAGAAGAGGGCCTGACTGGGCCCCAGCTTCTTCGGCCCCTAGGAACTCAGCGTCAAGGGCTCTGGGAAGCGCTGTGGTTAGGAGCTGGGCTGGCGTGAGACAGAGCGGGGCTTCCGTCTCTCCTCCGCCATGGACCACATGTTGGACCTCAGGCAAGTGCCTTCACCTCACTGAGCCTCAGTTTCCCACGTGCAAAGTGGAGTTACTGTGAGGATGACACAGTGAACACGGGTAAAGCATTTAGCACACTGTCAGGAATGTCAAAAGTGTTCAATGAATGTTCACAGCATTATTGTCGGCATCACCTGGTAATGCCGCCTCCTCACCCCGCCATCCCGTACCACTTCTTCTGCTCCCCAGCTGAGGACACCAAGTGGGGACACCTCACAGAACAATCCTACCCAACCCCCACCCCCAGGTGCCAAAAGGGAAAACAGGGCAGAGACAAGAATCCCCTTTCCATCTCCCACTTGCTATTTCTACCACTGAGGGCCACACCTAACCCCTCCTTAAACAGAAAGATGCTACAGGGAGCTGTTTCCATGGTGACCTCAACCCCAGATCAACCAGGTAGCTCACACTGAAGGGGCCTTGGAGCTCTCTGGCTCACAAAGCCCTGGGTTCCTGAGATAGCCAGTGTTCTTCCATCGAATCTTCAAGGGGCCAGAGCTGGCCAGGATTGTCCCTTTCGCCTATTCCCAGAGGAGACTGTGGGGGTGAGAGCATGGCTTTTGTAGCCAAATTTGGCTGGATTCTTGGTCCTGCAGACAGGTCTCAGGGAAGCAGCCAGATCCAGATGAGGCCCCGTGATCTGCGGCACAGGTCTGAGACCAGCAGAGAGGGCCCCAGCCTACCTGCCGTGGTGTGCACATGTGACAGACACACCTTCTCCCCCAGGCCTGCAGGCACGGGGCCTCCCACACTTCTTGATCGGCAGGCCTGAGTTCGAATCCTGGCTCCATCACAGGCTGTGTCTCTGAAGCAGCGGCAGCATCTCTAAGCAGGGGGGACCAGAGCAGCTCCTTCCCCCGACGCTGAGGGGTTTTAATGATAACGCGTGAAGAGCGCTTGGCACAAGAGACCAGTGCTCAGTGAGACCTCTGTGATGGCTATCACCGGCCAGTCTTGGACTCTGCTCTGAGCTCTGCCACCGTCAGTGTCCTCCCTTTGCCCTCTCTAGGCTGTGTTTTCTGACCCCAGCTCTTGCTGCGCCCGGCTCTGAGAACGCCTGCCCCTACTCCCTCACGTGCCTACCTCCACTCCAAAGCACGGGTCAGGAATTTAGCCCCGGGGTCGGGGGCTTCCTCTGGGTTCTGATGGTCCCTTTGTGCCCCCCACCCCCAACATCAGACCTCAGCATCCCTGTCTTCATCTCCTTGCCCTGGTGCCATACTGGGAGTTCCTGACTGTGGTAGGTGGGGACCCATAACCTGCTTCTCTGGGAATGTCCTCAGAGCCAACAAAAGGTGGCTACGGGGTAGCTAAGGTTTGCTGAACTGAATGAATGCGTGACAGGCGGTCAAGGAAGACCACTGAGGGCCCAGTCAACCCTTCACTCCCTACGCTGGACGCCTGTAGGCCCATCTGGCTTCCCAGCCCAGCCTGGAGCACTGACCAGGGCCCAAGCTGGGAGCGGCAGGGACCTCAAGAGAGTCCAGGTCCGAGCCTAAGACTGACTCAGGGAGACTGAGGCAGCTACGGGGGGAGAGGCAGGCTGGGAGTCGGACGAGCCAGAAGGGAGCAGTCTGAGGCCAGGACTCAGAGACTTCCCCAGAACAAAGTGAAGCAGGGGGCCTAGGGCAGCCGTGAGGACCACAGACGGGGGACTTAAGAGGCCTGACTCCAACCCCCCATGCCCTTTCACTTTCCAAAAGGCTGTGGCCACTCACGGACCCTCTCAGCCTCAGTTTCCCCAGATGTAAGTGGTAGCTGCTGGAATCCAAGCTGTCACACAGACAAGCTTCCTGGTCTGTAGGAAAGGCCCAGGCCAGAGCGGGAAAGGCTGGGGGTGAAGCAGGTTCGCCAGGGCCTGGGCAGCGGCAGAGCCAGCTTTCAGCCAGGAGCGCCCCCAGCAACCTCCGCTGCTAGCCAGCCCCATCCATCATCCCCTAGCAGCCTGGTTCTCACCCCCACCTAGGACAGACCACAGGGGCTTCGCCAGCTCTGCCCAGCTGACTCAACAGTGCCCTCCCCAACCCTCCATCCCTTTTAGGGCTGCGTGCCCTCAGGGACCCCCTCCTTCACCCCTACTGCTCATCAGCTGGGTACCTCAGGTGTCCCCTTGTCTTTCCAGTCTCCTGCCCATCGGTCAGGTCTTTGGATGGGGCACAATCATTTCACGGTAGGGGTAGCCAGGGCCACACACGCCCAGCAAACCCAGCCCTGCGTTCTGGCTTCCTAGCAGAGTGAATGCGGGAGTGGGGTTACACCTCTCTAAGTTTCAAATCCTCAGCAGTGATAAAACCGGCACAATGAGCTGCCTGGCAGGGCTCTTACGAAGATTAAAAAAAAAAAAAAAAAAAAGGAGGAATACATCCCGCACACAGGAAGAGCTCCGTAAATGACAGCCTTTGTTATTCTTTCCTCACGCCCTCTTCCCAACACCCTTTAGTTGGAAGGGGCGCCCTCGATGAGCGATCTCCATCCTCTAAGTCATGTCCTAGCTCTGGGCTCCCCTGCACCCCTTCTGTCCAGGGGACATTAAGCGAATGATTCTGCAGCGCCGCACCCCCGACGATCTCCACGTCGCTCCCTCCTCTCTGCACTGGGGTCTCTGCCTCTCTCCTGCTCCCTAGGGGGTCCCGGCCCCCGCCGCCCCCGGCCTCCGCCTCCACAGGAGCGAGCTCCGCGCACTCACCCCCTTGCGCTGGTTGCTGAGGCAGAAGGTGCAGATGGAGCGCGGCTGGCGGCCGCCGTCGGGGGCGGCGGGGATCGCGCTCTTGGCACTGCCGGCCGCCCGGAAGCACGGCTGCCCGTCGTCGGCCGCGTCGCCCAGCAGCAGCACGTTGGCCAGGTGCGCGATGTAGCTGGACGCCAGGCGCAGCGTCTCGATCTTGGACAGCTTGCGGTCCACCGGCTCGGTGGGGATGAGCGTGCGCAGCGCCGTGAAGGCCGTGTTCACGCTCTGCGTGCGGTCCCGCTCCCGCGCGTTGGCCGCCTGCCGCTGTCGCACCACCACGACCGGGCCCGCGCCGCCGCCGCCCGCCCGCCGCCCGCCCCCGGGGCCCGGGCCGCGCCGCGCCGCCTCCAGGCCCTCGCAGCAGCCGAACGACTGGTCGGAGGCGTCGCTCTCGCTGCGGTTCTCCTCGTCCTCGCTCAGCAGCCGCACGTCCGGGTACAGCACGTGCGCGCCGACGGGGCGCAGCAGCGCGAACGCCATGGGCGCCCGGCCGCGTCCCTCGGGGCGCCGCGACCCAGCGTTTCCGCGCCCCGCCGTGCGCTCCCGCGCGCTCCCACGGCCCCGCCGGCCGCCGCCTTATAGCCGAGGGAGGGGCCAGTCACTCGGCCGCCCTGGCCGGGGCGGGGGGGCTCCGCGCTGGCCAATCGGGAGGCGCCCGCTGCGTCCCGGCCAATGGCGACGCGCCCGCCGCCCCCGTCCTCCAGGTTGAAAGCGGCCCGCGAGCGGGTGGCCCGCCCTGAAGGCCTGAACGCTCCCGGTCCCCGCGGGCGAGCCGCGCAAATGCCGGGGGTCTGCGGGGGTGGGGTAGGGTGTGCCCAAATCTGGACTCCGGATGCTCAGCCTAGACCCTCTAGGAGACTGCGGCAGGTCCCTTCTCTCTTGGCTTCAATTTCTTCGGGAAGAGGAACCCGCTTGGGTTTTCTGCCCGCGAATTCTAATACCGTGGTTCTGCAACTCTCGTGTGTGTAGGAATTGCGGAAGGAGGTCTTTTGACTCTGCGCGTTCCCGGATTCCCTCCATTCTAATTCAGCAGGTCTGGAATGGGGCCCAGGAATCTGCATTCTGTACAGGATGGTGTCCACCGAGAGCACTTGGAGAAACACGATAATCTGTCCAAATAAGGATTCGACGGTGTCACATCCCTGACGACAAACTTGAAAAAACAAAAGCAAAACAAAAACAAAACACAAACGCCGGTGGCTCCATTCACTTATTTATTCATTCACCGAATATTTGTTGGGTCCCTACTACGCGTCAGGCGCGGTTTTAGGTCTGAGGATAGAGACGTGAACAAAAAAAACTCTTTGCCTTCACAGAGTTGACATTTGGGTTGAGGACCTGCTGTGTGCCAGACATGGTACTGAGGACCTTACTGATCTTTACTGCTTCTCCTGAAGTTACGGGCGAGTACCCCCGATTTACAGAGAAGCGCTCTGGCCCTCTCTCTTACAAGTGGTGAGTGGGGGCACTAGTCCCAGGCTGTATGGCTTCCCATGGCCCCCGTCCCCCACATCTTCCCCAGTAAAATCCAGGTTTCTATCCCTCACTCCTCACAATCCCACCTTGGGCTGGCGTGGCCTCCCTGGCTCTGAAGCCACGCCCCTCTGCGCTCTGCTGTTCCGAGTGCTCCAAATGCGCCCCCCACCTCTTCCCGCCCCCGGCTCGCAGAGGTTGTCTTCCCTCATTGCCTGCCTGCCTTCGGAAACTTCGGATTGTTCAGCCCGACACGGCCTTCTCCTCAGATGCCCTGGGAAGAATTACTGGCTGTTGGGGTCCCCATGTTGCTCATGGCCCCCTCCCAGCTCCATCCTGGGGAATGGACAAGCCTGCAGCCCCTTGGTCTTGAAAATAACTTTGTCTTCAGCCTAAATGGCAACCCATGTGGCAGAGAGAGCGCAAGGAGTGGAGCTGAAAGGCTCCTAAATGCGTTTTGCCTCCGTCTTCCTTTCTGGGCCTGAGCTGTCTTGAAGACGCCTCCCGGCTCTGCCACGCGCTGCTGTCCTGGCTTTCCTGACGCAGGCCGGAATGGGGGAGGGCGGCTGGAGGGTTTCCCGTGGCTGCTGGGAGAGCAGCCCCTTAAGTCCTCAGGCCCCAGGGTCTGCGGGAAAGTCTGTTCCCACACCTGGCTCCCCCCACCCCCATTTGACCGTGACCCGGGCCAGGCTGGGCTTTGGGGAGGAGGAGAAGGAGCCTGCGCGGCCCCCTCCCCGCAGGGCCGGTCCGCTCGCAGCCCCAGGCCAGGCTGCTGCTTCCTGAGCCGATGAATTATTACCGGGAGATTTCCTTCCCTGTCTGCGCCTCCTCACAGGGGCTCCCGGTTCCCTTCACTTTCGCTTTCTCCCCCTTCTCCCCCTCTCTTCTGCTCTCGACCCTCAGGCGGCTTGAAATTCCTCCGTCCGGCCCCCTCTCCATTCCAGCGCGCCATGGAGAAGCCAAGCAGGGCGTGCACCGGGCCGGGAAGGCAGGGTCCCCGGGAGCCTCATTCATTCATTTGCTCCCCAGGCAGGTTTTGACACAGGGGATCCTGGGAGTAAAATAAAACCATGAATGAGACTGAGACCGGCCTTCTGCAGCCCAGAGGGGAAGGCGAGCTGTAAACAAAGAATTCCAGGACAATGTGGTAGGAGCAAGCCCGGGTCTGGCATCAGAGAGACCCGGTTCCGGCCCCAGGTTAACTGCCTCTTGCAGTCTCAGTTTCCTGCTTGAAAACTGAGGATAATAATAGGACCCAGTCCTAGGGCTGATGATGGATCCCTGAGTTTATGCCAATAAAGCCAGGGCCTGGCACACAGGGAGCGCTCAACACCTGGAAGAGTTTGTGCTAGTGCTGGGGGCTGACCCCGGGCCTGGGAAGGGACTGAGCTTGAAGGCCTTGTCTCTGGGAGTGGGCGGGGGGCCACTTTCTCAGCCCACCCACACAAGGGGCTTCAGCTCCTCCCATCCTCTCTCTCACTCTGCTCCAGCCACACTGGCCGCCTCACTGTCCCTGGAGCCCACCTCTGCCTGGCACTCACTGTCCCCTGCTGTCCACGTAGCTTAGTCCTTTACTGCCTCCAGATCTTTCCTCAAATCTCCTCTCCTCTGGGAGGCCTTCCCTGACCACTGAGACTGGAACAACTGCTGCCCCTCCCGCCCCCAGCACCCCATGGCTCTCCCTCTCCCCCTTACCTGCTCACTTCTCTCCATAGCATTTACCACTGCTTTTACTCATTCATTTATTCGCTCCTCTATAGATGTTAATTGAGCACCCACTGTGTGCCAGGCACAGTTCTGGGTACTGAGAAAACAGTGGTGAACACACTGTCTACCTGCTGTTTCTCTCCACTAGAATATAAGCTTCGTGGGGCAGGGACTTGGTACTTTGCTCATCTCCCTCCCTCCCATCACAACCTTCCAAGGTAGGTATTGTTATTACACCCATTTTACAGATGAAGAAACTGAGGTTCAGAGTGGAGAAAGCGACTCGTCTGAGGTTACCCAGTGGGCGAGTTGGGGAGCTCAGGTCAGTCTTCCCCAGCCACCGGGCCCTGCAACCACTGATCTTTTTATTGTCTCCATAGTTTTGCCTCTTCGAGGATGTCATATAGTTGGAATCATACAGTGTGTAGCCTTTTCGGATTGACTCCATTCACTTAGTAATATGCATTTAAGATTCCTCCAGGTCTTTTCATGGCTTGATAGCTCATTTCTTTTTAGCGCTGAATAATATTCCATTGTCTGCATGGACCAGAGTTTATTTATCCATTCACCTACTGAAGGACAGCTTGGTGGTTTCCACGGTTTTGCAGTTATGAGTCAGGCTGCTATAAACATCCCTGGGCAGGTTTTTGTGTGGACGTGTTTTTTAATTCCTCTGGGTGAGTACCAAGGAGTGCGATTGCTGGATAGTATGATCAGAGTATATTAAGTTTTAAAGAAACCAGCAAACTGTCTTCCAAAGTAGTGCGCCATTTTGCATTCCCACCAGCAATAGATGAGAGTTCCTGTTGCTCCACACCGTCAGCAGCACTTGGCATTGTCAGATTACGGCCATTCCAATGCGCGTGTAGTGGTATCCCATTGCTGTTTTAATTTGCATTTCCCCGATGGTGTATGATGTGGAGCATCTTTTCATATGCTTATTTGCCATCTGGATATCTTCTTTGGTGAGGTGTCTGTTAAGGTCTTTGGCCTATTTTTTAATCAGGTTATTTTCTTCTTGTTGAGGTTTAAGGGTTCTTTGTTTATTTTGGATAACAGTCTTTTATCACGTGTCTTTCGCAAATGTTTTCTCCCAGTCTGTGGCTTGTCTTCTCATTCTCTTGACATTGTCTTTTGCAGAGCAGTTTTTAATTTTAATTAAGTCCAGCTTATCAATTATTTCTTTCATGGATAGTGTCTTTTGATGTTGTATCTAAAAAGTCATCGCCGTACCCAAGGTCATCTAGATTTTCTCCCATGTTATCTCCTAGGAGTTTTATAGTTTTGTTTTACATTTAGGTCTGGGATCCATTTTGAGTTAGTTTTTGTGAAGGGTGCAGGGTCTGAGTCTAGATTCGTGTTCCTGCATGTGGATGTCTGGTTTTTCCAGCGCTGTTTGTTGAAGAGGCTGTCTTTGCTCCATTGTATTGCCTTTGCTCCTTTGTCAAAGATGAGTTGACTATATTTCTGGGGGTCTATTTCTGGGCTCTCCACTCTGTTCCATTGATCTATTTGTCTGTTCTTTCACCAATACCACAATGTGTTGATCACTGCAGCTTTATAGTACGTCTTGAGGTTGGGTAGTGTCAGTCCTCCAACTTTGTTCTTCTCCTTCGATATTGTGATGGATATTCTGGGTCCGCTGTAATATATATATTTTGGTGAGGAAGATTGGCCGTTAGCTAACATCTGTGCCAATCTTCCTCTATTATGTGTGTAGGTCCACCTCCCGGATCCGAATCTACAAATCCCGGGCTGCCAAAGTGGAGTGCGTGAACTTAACCACTATGCCATTGGGCCAGCCCCCAACTGTAATATTTTTGATGCATATCTTTGAATATGTATGTGTCCTTATCAACTGTATGGTGCTGATTTGTGTGACTGGGTTATTAATTTGCGTAAATGGCAGTTTCTATAGCTGTGTTTCTTAGGTTGCTTTGTTTACTCAACACTGTGTTCTGGCCACTGAGTCTCACAGGAGTCCATTGCTTCTAACTGCTGCTTGGTGTGCATGGTGTGCGTGCGTCCACCATGCCTCTTTTCTCCATTCCCCCGAGTGATGGACACTGTGGCCACCTCCAGCTCCTGCCTCCACAAGCAAAGCTTGATGAACTTCCGGTGCGTGACTCTCACAGACTCCTGTGTGTGTGTCTCTGGGATATACACCCCGGGGCAGGATTCCAGAGGTGGAGAGAATACACCTCCTTAGCCTAAGCACTGTCTGATGCACCCTAGGATGGCTGCCGCAGTCCACATGCCCAGCAGTGCGTGAGGGACCACTTTCCCCCACGTCACCCCTGGCGCTTGGAATTATCTGACTTCCTGTTTTATTCGGCCTTTCTCTGATGACAGAGAAATGGGTTGTTTTCCGTCTCGTTGTGCTTGCCTCTCCCAGTTGACTGTGAGTTCCCCAGGGCAGGAGATACATCCCAGAACCCTAGGCCAGCTTGGCACATGGTGGACAATAATGAATACTTGTTGAATGAATGAATGAATGAAAAGGTTGATGGACAGCCTCCTACACTTCCTTTGTGCCAAATCTTGACCTAGTTGGTGGTGATACATGTGTATATGCTGTGTGTATATGTTGTGTTGGTGGTGATATGTGTGTATATGTGTGTGCAGACAAGGGGACACACGAATGAGGACAAAATCCTATGCCTCAATCTACTTGGAGAAAAAGGCTGATGATAGCATTTATGGAGGGCCTACTTTGTGTCAAGAACTCATGAATAGGTTAATCACAACCTTAAGTTCAGTTAGGAAAGATAAAAATGTGTCTGTCCCCAGGGGAGGAGGTGGCGGGTGGGGCTGATCCGACATTCCAGTGTGGTAGCCTGCCTCCAAGATCGCCCTCGATGACCCTTGTCTCGGGGTGGTCTCCCCCTCGTGTACACTCCTCCCACACTGAATCAGATCTGACCAAAGAACAGAGCAGAAGTGGCGGCGTGTGACTTCTAGATCTCGCTGATACAGGTTTTGAGCTTCTGCCTTGTTCTCTTGAATCACTCACTCTGGGGACAGCAGCCCCCACGCCATGAGGTCACTCCACTTGTCCTGTGGGAGGCTCCAGTAAAGTGGAGCCGAGATCCCCAGCCGACAGCCAGCACCAACTTGCCAACCATGCAAGTGAGTTTCCTTGGCTGTGGATCCTGATTTCCTGACCCACAGGAACTGTGAAAAACTAAGAAAGAAAGAAAGAGAAAGAGAAAAAATAATTATTGGTGTCATAAGCTCCTAAGTTTAGGGCATTTTATTATGTAACATTAGATAACTAAAGCAGATGGTGTTAGGGGCCTAGGCTCTGTCTATCTTTTTGGCTCCACCATATGTGGCTTCTACTTCCTAGCTTGTCTCAGGGACCATTATGGCTGCTGGAGCCATTCTGTCTGCATTCCAACCGGCAAAAAGGAGAAGGAGGCAGAAGAAGGAAGGGCACACTTCCCCTTGTCCGGGAGTTACACCTTCACTTCTGCTCACATCCCATTGGCCCGACCTTGTCATTTGACCTTACTTTACTGAAAAGGAGACTAAGACATGTAGTCTTCATGGCAGACGGCCTCATACCCAGCTGGATACTGGGTTTCTATTAGTACAGAAGCAGGGAAGAATGCATTTCGGAAAACGACTAGTGATGTCTGCCATAGGTGTTACCTCTGGAGATAACACAGTGTCACGTGGTTAAGTTTGCAGGTTCGGCAGCCGGCATGCCTGTGTTCAGCTCTGCCGCTTACCATCCGTGTGATCTTCGAAATTTTACTGAATTTCTCTGTGCCTCAGTTTCCTCACCTGTAAAAGAGCGACCATAATAGAGGCTCCCCATATAGGGTTATTGTGAGGATTAAATGGCTCAGAATCTGTGGCGTTTGTACGTGCTGTGTAAGTGTTAGCTGCTATTATTATTTAACCCTCACAAGGGGTTTTCTCAAGGTCACACAACCAGTAAGTGATGGAAGCGGAATTTGGCCTGATGGCAATTTTTCCCACTTGCCTCATCCCATTGAAATTCTTAGAGATCAAGATCAAAACCCAGTCAGTACCCAGCACGTAATAAGCATCCAGAAATATCTGTTGAATGAGCATGTTAAGCAAACATTTGACCTGTCCTGACGCAGAGACGCCAGGTTTGGGTTTGTTCTGTTCTGTTCAGGTGAATGAGAGTGCTCTGTTGACCCCATGTGGTTTCTCCAGTGTGGGGCTGGTGGCTTTGATCCCACCACTAGGGCTCAGTCCCTCTAAGGTCCCTCCAGGCCATCATTTTCAACAGTGAATTCCTGGGAACTCTTGTCCTGGGACATGCCCAGGTTTCTATGATTAAAAAAAAAGTCTGGGAAGCTGCGTTCTGCATCCCGCTTCTAGAGAGTTGTGGCGCTTTGACGTTAAAGGCTCTGAGAAGTCCTGCAGCAGATAAATGCCTGAGGCTTCATTTCAGGCTGCATTTTCTAGGCTTATTTGACCACAGACTGTCCCCTCCAAACACCCCACTCCACTCCACCCCAGACACCTGATAGAGAATCCAGTTCAGCAGCCGTTTCTCCAGGCTGTTAGCAGTGCGGTCCCCCTCGGTGCGAGTGCGCATCCCATTCTTTCTTGAGAGCATGTTTGAGAGGAGGAAGGGGGAGCAAGCAGGTAAGCGCTGGTTACCAGGCAGAGCTGGGTTAAGAGGGGGACTTCCAGGCATTTTCCCAGAGCCCCACTAAGAGACACTAAAACATCCCTGGAAATAGAACATGTTGGGTAAAAAATATGTTTCCTGGCACTTCTGTCAGGGGAAGAGCAATGAAAATTGAAATAATACTATTGCTGAGGGATTGCTATATGCAGGCACTCTTCTAAGCACTTGTGTGCCTTTTCTTATTTAATCCTCAGAGCAGCCCCATGAGCTAAGTACTATTAATATTCCCGTTTAACAGATGAGTAGACTAAGGAACAGAGACGTTAAGTAACTTGCCTAAGGTCACACAGCTAGGGAGTGGACAGGAAATCTCTGAGAAGTTGCTTGTGGTGGGGATGAGGAGGGAACAGTCCCATCCCAGGGTAGTTAATTTAAGCTCAGATGCTCACAAAACTCTGCTCCAGGAAGAGTGGGTCTGTTTGCTGCAGTGCTCTGATTTTGTTGAGCAAAGGATGCAAGTTTGGGGCCAGAGTGGAATTGCTCAATAACAGAGAGGAGGCTGATGCTGCCATACGTGCCCTCCGTCAGCTCCATCTTTCTAAAGAAATGTAGGGCTGATGAAGCATCCGTTAGACTATCAAGTTGAAGGAAGCATTGAGTAATTTAGGCTGCCTAGGTACCCACCTGGCTCAGGTTGGCCCTATACCAGGCCCTATACCAGTGCTAGGTGAGACAGAGCCACCAAGATGATGTGGCAGATCAGGATGATGCTAAATAAAACCCCAGTTTAAGGAGTCCTTAAAATTTAAGGAGTCCTGTGGGAAATCCTCAAGGTTGAGCATCAGCTGCTGACTGTGCCCATGGGCACGTCTCCTCCCTCTGCAGGCTAGACAGTGTCAGGGGTGCAAGCTGGGGAGTGGGCCCCAGAGAACTCTGACAGTGGCAGATCATACTATCCCCAGTTCCAGGTTTGGTAGCCCAGCCCAGACAATAGGATTTCAGAGAAGAGTGGGATCAGAGCCCTAGAGCAGTCTGGGAAGGCTTCCTGGGGGAGGGGGCCTGGATCAAGCTAAGGGGGTCTCAGCTATCTTAAATGAAGGAGCCCCATG
This sequence comes from Equus quagga, assembly GCF_021613505.1. NCBI lineage: Eukaryota > Metazoa > Chordata > Mammalia > Perissodactyla > Equidae > Equus > Equus quagga. The sequence continues at coordinate 83,766,978 of NC_060278.1, read as the reverse complement.
ATGAAGTTGTGTTTTGGTCTATCCTCAGTGGTCAGTGGTGATGCTGGCACAACACGTGCATGTGTGGGTTGCTCTCCTGGTTGGCATGCAGACTCTGCTATCTGCCTACACAACAGCCCCCCCCCCCCCCCCATCAACAGAACCCTGATTTGTCCAGGGCAGCAGTGGTCCTACCTAGAAATACTCCCTTCTCAACTTTTGTTGCAGCTGGGGTGGCCATGTGGCTCATTGTGGCCAATGAGATGAAGATAGAAACTCCTAGGAAGGGCCTCCTTCCTCCAATGAAATGACAGAGTCTCCTGAGAAGGCTGGGCCCTTACCTTCACCTTCGTCCTGCCTGGAATGGAGATGCAGTTCCCAGAGGTATAGCAGCCGACTTGGGGCCATGAGGACAAAAGTCACATGCTGAGGTCGGCAGAGTGGAAAGCCAGAGGAGCTGGGTCCTCGCCACACTAGTCCCTAACCTCTTGAAAAAGAAAAACCTCCTATTTGTTGAAGCCCCTCTATTGGGTTTCTGTTACATGCAGCCAAATGCAAACTACTGTCAATACGTTGAGGTCTCCTAAAGAATAATGTCCATACCATTACCATCAACGGTGTGCCAGGCGCTGAACTGACTGCTTCATACTCGTTGTCTCATCTCACCCTCACCACCCTAGGAGCTGGGGGCTGTAATTGCCATCATGCGGAAACGGAAATTAGGGCTCCAAGGAGTTAAGAAACTTGCCTAAGCTTGCCCAGCTAGGAGAGGGGCAGAGTCAAGATTTGGAACTGCGTCTCCAATTTTCTCAAGTCTGTGTCGATCGCCATGGTGGTTTTAAACGTGACCCCCGCTCTTCCCATCAAGAGCCGGGGTCTCGGTCCCCTCCCCTTGAGTCTGGCAGACTTGGAGCTGCATTGACCAGTTGAATTTGGCAGAAGTGACCCTCTGTGACTTCTGAAGCTGGGTCACCAAAGGAGACGCGGCTTCTGCCTCGATCACTGGAACCCTCCTGCTTGGAGCTCAGAGTTGCCACGTCACAGGTTCAGATGG
>NC_060278.1:83759868-83765935 GCF_021613505.1 Equus quagga | reverse complement strand
AGGCTGTGAGGAAGCCCAGGCCACAAGGAGAGGCCACAGGAAGGTGCGAATGCATTGGTTGTACAATTCTTCCAGGCTGCCCAGCCCGGGGACAGATGTGTGAGTGAAGATGCCTTCATGCGATTCCAGCCCCAGCCACTGAGTATTCCCAGGCGGAGCCTCAGCCATCGTGAAGCAGCGACGAGCCTGCCCTGCTGTGCCCAGGAGTATGAATCCTGAACTACAGAATCTGTGAGCTTAAGAAAATGGAGGTTTTTTTTTTTTTTAAGATTGGCACCTGGGCTAACAACTGTTACCAATCTTTTTTTTTTTTTCTGCTTTATCTCCCCAACCCTCCCCAGCCCATACACAGTTGTATATCTTAGTTGCAGATCCTTCTAGTTGTGGGATGTGGGACGCCGTCTCAACGTGGCCTGACGAGCGGTGCCATGTCCGCGTCCAGGATCCGAACCCTGGGTCACAGCAGCGGAGCGTGCGAACTTAACCACTCGGCCACGGAGCCGGCCCCGGGAGGTTTTAAGACACCGACTTGTGCAGTAATTTGTCCCACAGCAATGCTAACTATGGGCGTGGCGTACCACAACGCTCCACATAGGACCTTCACACCTGAACGTCCCAAACCCCTGAGAGCTGAGGTGCTTTTTTATTATTCGCTGTAATTATATTCTGTAACGTTACCGCAGACACTGAACTAGCGAACACTGAACCTCTGCTCCCGGGGAAAATACAGGGCTGGGGCCCTGCGAGCCTCTGGGCACGGCATTTTCGTCAACCGATCAATCTGTAACCTCTCTTTCTGTGTGTTTCTATTTAAGGACACCTGATTTAATGTAAACTGTTAACTCATTAACACTGAACCCATGCCCAATGCACCGTGACTCACGGGTGAACAAAGCTTATCCAACACACGCGTTTTCTCCGTAAGGCACGTCACAGCCTCCTGTGCTCAGGACACCAGACAGCGCTTCAGCACTATGCTGGGGGCCATTTAAACAGTGAAAGCACCAACAAAAAGCACCAAGATGTGCAAAGAATAGCACTAAATAGACCACAAAAAGGACACTTGCTTACCGTAGGAGAGCGGAAACGAGAAGGCAGGGCGTCAGCTCCATCAGCCTCAGCTGGGGATGCGTGTGTCCGCTTGCTCAATCATTTTGTCACTCTGCTCACATCCAGGAACAACCATGAGAGCACCGGCGAGTGTTCGTTTTGGGGTTACAAATACATCTTAGCACGTGGGCCAGTTCACAAATATGGAATCTGCAAATAACAAGGATCGACTGTATTATTTAATAAATTCAGGGTCTGTAGATCTGATTAATAATCGGAGAAAGTGAGGCGTCGAGTGGGAAAAGGCGGGTCCAAGAGCCTTGCTTTTTCTCCTTTGTAAAATGTGGGTGATGATGCCTCCACTGTCGGGATGGCAGAGGAAAGGGTAGTAAGAATACACCAGCAACTATTATTCACCGAGGGCTGCGTGCTATGAACACTATGCACGTGGGCTCAGTGAATCCTCACAACAATCTTATGACACAGGTCCTGTTACTACGCGCGTTTGACAGATGAGGAAACTCAGATCCAGCAAGATGAAGGGAGTTTGCTCAAGATCTTACAAACTGGAACAGACAAAGCTGGATCTCAAACCCATTTCAGTCTGAGTCCCACGTCCATGTTCTTTCCCACCTTGCTCCAGACTGTCCCTGAGTCCCTGTTTATAAGATGCCTGGCACATAGTCTGCTCACAGCGAGCGGCCGCTTTGATGATGGTCCTAAATCGGGATCTGGGGCCTCTGAGGTAGTTTTGCAAAGAAAGTGGGGAGGCTGAGCCCCGGGGCAGCGTGGGGGCCAGAGCAGGAGGCACTGGGGAAGGAGCGAGGCTGTGCGGTGGGCAGGCAGGGCAAGGGGCTGAGAGGATCTGCAATCAGACCCCGTGGTCCCTCCCACTGAGGGTTGAAGCAGCCTGGACTCCTTCCGGCTGAGCGGAAATCAGGTTTTGAGAGCTGAGCAGGCTCCAGAGGGATGTTTTTCTTCTCCGTTTGTCTGCTGTGTCTGGCCCGTAAAACCCACCGGAACTCCATGCTGGACAGAGGAATTCCTGCTGAATGGGGACCTGGAGAAGGCAGGCAGGGGGGAGCCCTTATCAGGGCAGAGACCACCCCCATCTTCGAGGCCCCACCTCTGGGTCAGGTGAGTGAACCTGGGGGTTGAGTGAGAGCAGACAGGGAGGGGCCAGGCTGTGGCAGGTCAGTGGGATGTGATTCAGGTCCTCCCTTCTGTGTTGGGTGGCACTGGGCAAGTGTCTGTCTGTTGGCTTATCTGAGCACCCTGGGAGCCTGAGTAAGATGACCCCCATCTGTAATTTCCTCGTCAGAGCCGACAGTTTGAGGGGCTTTCTATCTAGCAGGCACCTTGCCTGCATTGCCTCTCCTGAAGGCAGTGAATAATTATTGCTCCTGTTTTACAATAAACCGAGGCTCAGAGAGGCAAGGTGGCCTGCCCAATGTCACTCCACTAGAAGGGATAGGGCAGGATTCGAACCCAGATGGTCAGTGCCAGAACCCCCCACACCCCTGGGAGGTGGCTGTTTTGGCAGACCCACTTTGGATTCCTCCCTGTGCCTCCTGCATCAGCCAGCACTAGAAACTTTCAATTTGCCTTGAAGATGCTAAGTGCTGTCTTCGAACACAGCCGCATTGAGAGTGGGGTCCACGTCCCTCCCACTTGATGCTGGGTGAGTTTGTGACTGCTTTAACCAATATAGTGTGGAAGAAGTGATTATGTGACTCCTGAGGCTGGGTCTTGAAGGGCAATGCAGCTCCCGCCTGCTTCTCTGGAACCCCTCCTTCTTGGAGCCTGGAGCTGCTGTGTCAGAAGTCCACGCTCTGAGACAGCCATGCTGGGAGGAAGCCCAGGCCGTGTGCAGAGGGCATGTGTGGCTGCTCCTGCTGGCCGTCCTAGTCTCCAGGTCACCCCGTCCAGGGGCCTCCAGATGACTCCAGGCGTCAGCTGTTGACTCACATCCAGCCTTGGAGCCTTCCCAGCTGAGGGTCAAGACCCCACGCAGCAGAGACAAGCCATCCCCACCACGCCAGGTCTGAATTCATGAGCAGAATAAAATAGTTGCTGCTTTAAGCCACTGAGTTTCAGGGTAGTTAGTTAGGCAACAATAATAACCGGAATAGTGTCACCCCCCCGGGCAAGTTGCCTGCATCTCTCACCAGGATTATTGTCACCGTCTCCTCATAGGGCTCCCCGGCTCCCCCGTTTCACCTCTACAGTGTGCTCTTGATGCAGCACCCAGACATCCTATAATGCACAAATCGGACCGTGTCCCTCCTCTGCTCAAAACCGTCCCTTAGCTCCCAGCTCACTCTGAGCAAAAGCCAAATCCTTACAGTGACCCACAGGCCCTATGCAATTTGCCCCTTTCCCACTCTGTTACCCCCTGCCCTATCTCTTCCCCTCTCCCCTCACTGACTCCTCTCCAGCCACATTGGCCTCGTTGCTACTTCCCATACACCAGACACTCTGCCTCAGGGCCCTTGCACTTGCTGTGGGCAGTGCTCCACTGCTTGGAAGACTCTTCCTTCAGGTGATGCCTGGTTCACTCCCTCATCCTGTTCATATCTCTGCTTAGATGCCATCTGCTCGGTGAGGGCTGCCCTGTCTGCCCTATTTAACACCGCGACCCCCACCCCCCAACTCCCAAACCACTTGCCTTGTTCTATTTTTTATTTGGTCCTTATAACTGAACTTCTGACATGCTATACACTTTACTTAGTGTGTTTATTATTTTTTGTCTCTTCCTCACGCCAGAATATCAGCACTACAGGGCAAGGATCACTGTTTATTCTTGAATGTATCCTCAGTGCTTAAAATAGTACCTGACACTCAGTGCTGGTTTGCTGAATGAATGAATGAGCTGCAGGAGCCTGGACATGGGGCTGTCTGAGTAGGGAAGCAGATGGGGTCAGGAAAGGGCAGGAGGGGAGAGGCCGGCTTGAGCCAGTGTGGCCAGGCCTGGAGGACGTGGCTTAGAAGTGATGGCTTGCTGCCCCTCTGGGGAGCCAGGAGGGTGGGAGAGCACAAGGGAAAGGCTTTGAAGATGCGAATGCCGGGGGGGCCCCTCCTTCCTGGTCTGGCATGCCTCCGCCCTGCCAGTAAACAGGATTTCTGGGCAAGCGCCTGAGAGCCTTGCCCGGTGCCCCAGAGGCCTTGGCTTTCTCCTTCCTGCACTATAAATCAGGTCCCTTCCAGCCGTGACATCCGGGACGCTGCTGGGGCAGGTGGGGCCGGGCGAAATGTGGCAAAGAGCTGTGAGTGGCCCTGAGCAGGGCACGGCACCTCGATTTTGTTGTCAGCACAATGGGAACGACAGGAGTACGAACTTCAAGTTGTGACCGTGAAGATGAATGAGATAACGGCATGAAAGTCCTTAATAAACGGAGGCGCTCCATGGACCCCTTCGTGGGTAGAGGCACGGGGACCACATCCCGGCTCTGCCACTGAGCTCAGTCTCTTGGCCTGGAAAATGGGGTTCATGTGAGTCGTTAACCTCCTAGGGTCGTTGAGAAACTCAAAATGCAGAGGGAATTCTTAGCATCCAGGAAACATGCGATAGTGGTTAGCTGTTATTAACGGTAATTATTCTAATAATGGTAGAGCATGAAATGTTACTGAGAAGTCATCTGGGAGCCCAGGAGCCGGGGTTCACATCCTGGAGGGAACCGTGGACTTGACACAGTTTCAGCCCTGTGCCCTTTGTGTACATTTCAGTTCGGTCATAGAGACAAAGTCCCGCGCACAAGGCCACCTCCTGCCTCTGCCTCCCTCAAGGCCCCACCTCAGAGCATCCTCCCTCCCTAAAACGTGCCGCAGGAGGAAACATCTAGCCTTGAAGCCAGCCCGGGAGTCGGGGTGCGGGGGGTTCAAATCCAGGCCCCACAAACTCCCCAGCTGTGGAAACGTAGACGTGTGACTTCATTGCTCTGTGCCTCAGTTTCCTCATCTGAGAAAGGAGAATAATAATATTGTTGACCTCTCACAGTCGCCATGAGGACTGAGTGAGTCAAAATGTGCCCAGTGCCTGGCACCTAGCAAGCATACCATACGGAACAGTGTTATTATCTTCATTCCACCAATGGGTAAAGTGAGGCTCAGCCAGGAGAAAGAACTTGGTGCAAGTTATCAGTTATGAGGTTTATTGGCCCAGGGTTGGGATTAGTTCATTACACCACTAGAAGCCCCAGCCGGTGAACTCATTGTATGTGAGAGATCCCCTTTTATCCCTCAGTGGTTCCTTAGTAAAGTGGGAGTCCATGCCAATAACACTAGAAAAATGGATAAGGGAAAAACTGAACATTGAGAAAATCTCATCCATGAACTTCTTTCCAGAGAGCTGGGGAAACACTTGGTCCTGGCATTAAAAGGTCTTGGGTTCCAGTTTGAGATGTATCAAGCAAGGTAATAGGGAGTCCTTGAAGGTTCTTGAGCAGGGGAAGCATGAACTTAAAGGATACGAATCTGGGAGTGTGTTTGGGTTAATTCAAGTTACTGAGGTCCGTATATTGCTGGTGGGGTGCAAACTGGTACAATCTCTATGGAGGGTGATCGAATTCCACAAATATTCAGGGTGCTTTTGTAGAGTCCCTGCTGAATGCCAGGTGCTATGCAGGTGCTGAGGATTTGCAGTGAACAAATCCAACCAAGTCCCTCTGCCTGGCTCGTACGATCTGGAGAGGACAGGATGCGAATATAGAACCTGGTATACCGCACGCTGGGGAAAATGTTATGAAGAAAGCAAAGCAGGGGGAGAAGGAGAGCCTGAGAGGGGAGGAATGGTCTTTGGTTTGAGGCACAGACGGAGTAAGGATGAGCCATGGAGACACGTAGGGAGAAAGCGTTTCAGGAATTGGGAACATTACGTGCAAAAGCCCTGAGATGGGAGCAGACTGGTGTGTTCACACTCCTGCCACGAACCCAGGGTGGGAGCAGGCTTGTGTGTTCATGCTCCTGCCACAAGCCCAGGGTGGGAGCGGGCTGGTGTGTTCACACTCCTGCCACGAGC
>NC_060278.1:83722550-83759858 GCF_021613505.1 Equus quagga | reverse complement strand
CACGAGCCCAGGGTGGGAGCGGGCTGGTGTGTTCACGCTCCTGCCACAAGCCCAGGGTGGGAGTAGGCTGGTGTGTTCACACTCTGTGAGGAGAGAAGTGGGGGTGGGCAGAGGAACAAGGTGAGAGAGATCATGGGGTCAGACACATGGGGCTTCAGAGCCATCACGAGGACGTCTTACAGTGAGTAAGTGGAAGGTCATCAGAGGCTTCTGAGCAGAGGAGGGACAGGATCTGACTTAGGCTTTAAGGGTTGCCTGTGGAGAATGGACTGCGGGGCCAGGGTGGAAGATAGGAGCTTGGGGAGGAGGGCGGCTTGTCCCGCAGTGGTGCTGGTGGAGGTGGTGAGAAGCACTCAGATTCTGGATCTGTTGTGAGGAGGCGGAACTCAGGGTTCACTGGAGGGTTGGCGGTGTCTGTCAGAATCACAAGTGTGCACACCCTTTGACCTAGCATATCAGCTTCTTGGACTTTCCCCTACAGTTGTACTTGCACATGGGGGAAATGACCTGTATGCAGGATGCTTATTGCTGTGTAAAGGCAGGATGGAGTCGAGTGTGGGTAGGGAGGTAGAGACAGCAGTGGGGGAGTGGGGACTGGAGCCGCCATCTGGAGAGCAAGCTATCACGCTAAGTATACATATAAGATGTGTAAAAGATGGCCACCAAATCTTTGACATTCCTCCACTGAGAGGTGAGGTCTGTGCACCCGCTCTCTGAACCTGGGCTGGCCTGTAACTGCTTTGACAATGGCTATGGCAGAAGTGATGCTCTGTCAGTTTCTAGGCCCGGATCTTAAAAGACTAGCAGCTTCCACGTTCTAGTTTCTTGGAATGATCACTTGGGAAGAAGCCAGCTGCCAGAAAAGAAGTCCGACCACCCTGAGGTTGGCATGCTGTGAGGGAGTCCAGCTAGCCCTGGAGAGGTATCCTCTCGGATGAGATGCCATGAGGGGGAGAGAGAGAGAGAGAGAGAGAGAGAGGACAGGCGCATCAGGCTGCAGACGCAAGTGGAGAAGGTGGCCATCTTGGAAGGGAACCTCCAGCCTCCCTGCCTCAGCTGACACCACATGGCTCAGAGAGAGCTGCCGAGCCCTTCCTGAAGTCCTGACCCACAAAATCACGAACAAGACAGAGTGTTGTTTTAGCCTCCACGTTGAGAGTAATTTATTGTGGTGCAAAAGACAAGCGGAATACATATACCCTATAACCCAGCAATGGCATTCCAGACTATTCATCCAGACAAGATTCTCATCCAGCCTGGAGAAAGACATGGTGGTACTGTTGTGGTGGCAGAGACTTCGAGGCCACCCAGAGCCCATTCCTGGGGTGAGAGGGAGGAAAACGTGGTGGATGCCAATCAAGGAGTTCTAGTCAGCAATCAGAAGCCACAGGTCAAGCCACAGCCCAGATCAATGTCAAACAGGGAATGAACACTAGAGCAAAAATAAGTTAAAAATGCGTACGCAGAAAACAAGCACATCATGCTCTACGAGAAGAATTACACCCCAAAGAACGCACATGGAATCCGTGAGAATGGGTGTACGGAGGCTCAGAGAATGGAAGGGAGATAGAGAGAGAAATACAACAAAGGAAGGGCAGGCAGGGGTCAACGATGATAAGTTCATCTGCCATGAACTGAGGCGTGGGTTTTCTTTTTTAACCTAGCTCCCTACAATTGAAGCTTAAAAAGTAATAATAAAGGTAAACAAAATAAATGTGTATTAATAGGGGGGTTGGCTGAATGCATTACAGCACATCCTCTTGATGGAGGGCTATGAAGCCATGGAGAAGAATGGACAGGACTGCTATATACGAAGGTGTAGGAACCTCCACGGTATACTGATAAGGGGAAACATAATGTAGAAGGGTGTGTATAACAGGCTTCCATTTGGGGGAAATCAAAGCGTCTGCATGTGCATAGCTGTTTATAAACAAGTGGTGCCCCTGCTTGACACAGCTTCCGCCCAGATTTCTGTGTCTGTCAATGCTCACTTTTGGAGTCCAGTCACCATGTTGTGATGGCATCGGGGTGACATGGAGAAGCATATGGAGAGGACCTAAGTCCCTCTCCCCTCTCTTCCCATCCGGCCCCCCTTGTCCCCCAGCCAACAACCAGCACCCCCTTGCCAGCCGTGCAAACGAGCCCCTTCGGCAGCAGATTCTCCAGCCCCGTTCAGATGAGCGCAGCTCCAGCTGACGTCCGAATGCGACCTCCCGGGGACCAGAACCACCCAGCTAATCCACTCCCAAATTCCCGACCCTCAAACACCGAGAGCTAGAATCAATGACTGCTGTTGCCTGAGAACAGCGTGCTGTGGGGTGACTTGTCACGCAGGATAGACCCCGAGTGCGGAAGGTCCGGTGTCTCTCCCAGGAACGGTCCCCTCCTCCAGCCAAAGAAACCACTCTCCTGACAGTTACTATTCCCATGAATGTTTTAGCTTTTACTACATACGGATAAATCCTTACACAAGATGTAGGACTGTATTTCATTCTCGAAAGTGTATAGAAGTGCCCACGATCATGCACCCATTTGTATTTATGGTACGAAGCCATCTCACTTGCTTTTTCTCCTCCCCTGTCGGCTTCTGAGATCCGTCCGCGCTGAGGCGCCTGCGGCCCTTTTGTGCGGCTGCACAGCATCCTGTGATGTTAATCCGCCGCGATATACTAACCGGAGGTCCATGTTGATGGACATGTGGGTGGGTTCTGGGTTGTGCTATTACAAACAATAGCGCTGGTAACAGCCAGGCTTCTGTACTCGTCTTCACTTGGCAATTGCTTGTTCTTCGAAGTCTCAGCTGTCATGTCACCTCACTGGCCACCTCTCCCAGCTGATGGGCTCTCTGTCCCCAGTGGCCTCCAATGCTGGTCTCTCTTGGTGCTCCCTCTATTTCTCCTTCCAGCACCTGCTATGCTTGGTCAGTATTCAGTTGCCTGCTTCTCTCCCTGTGCTAGAAAGTTCCATGAAGACAAGCAGAGCAGTGGGTTCTCTTCCCAGTATCTCCTGACACACCCAGCCCAGGGCCTGGAACACGGTAGGCCCACAACCAAAATGGTTGTATTAGGAGTGGCTGAGAATAGCTTCCTCACTTTGGGCCTCAGTTTCCCCATCTGCAAGGTAAAAAGTTTAGCTCAATTTTGGGGCGACTATAGATTCAGCTTCTGAGAGGGGCCTCAGTGGCCACTGTAAGGTGTAGAGAAGAAGTGCTCATTTACTGAGTACTCACAATGTGACAGGCATGTTATAAGCTGGAATGTGCATTTTCTCATTTCAACCCCTTGTTAACTCTCAGAAGCAGGCACTATTACTATCCTCCTGTTACAGAGGGGTAAACTGGGCAAAGGGAGGTCAGGTAGCTTGTCACAGGACTAGCAAACAAAGGAGCTAAGATTTGAACCAGAAGAGACTGGCTCCTGAGCCCAACTATCTGACCATTGTACCAGCCTGCCTTAATGGTACCACAGCTTTAAAGGCAGGGGGTCGGGGGGCAGAGGAGAAGAAAGGAGAAGGACAAGGGGAAGACAGGTAAGGGAAGATTGACAGCCATTCTTCTGAAGGCCCTTGTCAGCTAGAGCTTTCTGGTGTCCTCAGTCATGAAGGCTCTGTCACTTCCCCCTGCCCCCTCTCCCAGCCCTGCCTCCCCCCATTTGGCTCCCTGGCCCAGCTCCAGCCCCCAGTGGGGTCCTGCTGCGTTTCAGCAGCCTGTAGCCCTGCCCCGGCATTGCCTTCCAGGCGTCTGGAGACTAAAACGCAGAAGCTGAGGTCCAGGGTCACAGCCCAGCTCCAGCGATGGGACGGGAGGCTCTTTCCCAACCAGGACCTTGTACCTTCCGGGGAACATTGGAGGAGGAGCACACGGTGAGTTCAAGAGGCATCTATCTCTCTGGACTCCTGGGCCCCAGGGCGGGTGGGGAGCTGGGGTATGGGGTCACATCTGCTCCAGGACTGGCAGCCCCTGGATATGGATGGCACATGCTCCCTGGAGGGCAGCGTCCACAGGGACTAGGAGGGAGGTCCTGCATATGGGGCCTGAAGGGCCCTGTGATGTTGGGATTCTGGTGTTCTCTCAGGTGACTGCTGAGCGTATCACCCCAGCTGTCTTCCAGCTCTTCCTCCCTCTAATTCCTTCATTCATTTCCACACTGTACTTGGTCGCAAGCACTGAACTCGCCTTTTTATTCATTTAACAAATTCTTATCGAGGGCCTACTGTGTGCCAGGCACTGTTCTAGGCACTGGGGACACAGCAATCAGGAAAACTGACAAAAATCCTGACACCTATGCAGCATGCCTTCTCTCTGTAACAGACAAATAAGAAAAGTAAGGAAATCAGGAGAAAAATTAAGCAGAGGGTGCCAACTTGGGGGGGGCACAGCAAAGAGGCAGGTGCCGCTGTCATGGAGTAAATGAGGGGAAGGCAGGGAGGTGAACAAGGAGAAGAAATTGGAGGAGCAGATCCTGGAGGGCCTGCTGGGCCATTGAAAAGGAGTTGGCGGGGGCTGGCCCGGTGGCGACGCGGTTAAGTCTGCACGTTCCGCTTCAGCAGCCCGGGGTTCACCGGTTCGGATCCCAGGTGCAGACATGGCACCACTTGTCAAGCCATGCTGTGGCAGGCGTCCCACATATAAAGTAGAGGAAGATGGGCACAGTTGTTAGCTCAGGGCCAGGCTTCCTCAGCAAAAAGAGGAGGATTGGCAGTAGTTAGCTCAGGGCTAATCTTCCTCAAAAAAAAAAAAAAAAAAGGAGTTGGTGTTTATTCTGGCATTTTTTTCCCAGTAGCACTCACTCATTGGGGGTTTTGAGCAGAGACACACATTTAGTTTCTGAGACAACCCCTTTGGCTGCTGAATGTAGAGAATGGAGCGGAAGCAAGGAGTGAGTGGAGTGGATGCTGCACCAGTCCTGTGGGAGGTGAGGGAGGCTGGGACAGTGACGGCGGGAGGACGGCTGGTTCCTGGATCTATTCTGTAGGTAGATTCAACATAATCTGCTGATAGATCCAATGCCGGATGTGAGAGGAGGCAAACCCAGAATGACCTCGAGGTCTGATGGAAGGGCAGCAAGCGCGGGTTGGGGAAGGCTGGTGAGGAGCAGGCTGTGGACAGGTTTGTTCTGAGATGCCGATAGACGTCCTAGCGGAAATGTTGAGGCCACAGCTCAGGGGCGAGCCCTGGCTGGAGATACACTTCAAGCGTCATGGGCATATAACTGAAGGTGGGAGGCTGGATGAGCGCTCAGAGAGGGAGCAGAGAAAAACGAAGAGGCTGCAGGGTAAGCCCTTTCTACAAGGATATCCAAGCACATCGGCTGTTTGTTTGATTGAGATGTAGTTATTCAACTGATACTTATCTTGTTCTAAGTGTTTCTCAAGTAATAACTCATTCAATCTTCATAACCGTCCTGTGATGTAGCTACCATTATTATTATCATCATTTTACAGAGGTTAAGAAACTGAGGCACAGAGAGGTTGAGTGACTTGCCCAAGGTCACATGGCTGGTAAGAGGTGGACCCAGGCTTTGAATCCAGCAGTCCAACATGAGGTTCCTAGTGCTTCAGCAGCACCACAGGCCACCTTCCCTGTCGTGCATCAGTCCCACACAAGCAGGTGCCCACCAGGGTTGGGGGTAGAGGGGAAGAGGAGTGGGGATTGAGGAGAAAAATGGAAAAAAATAAAATAAAATGAAGCATGTGATGACAATGAGCTAAGACTGGAGAAATGGGATTAACTCAGTTCTCTGCACCTGATACAAAAAAAGGAGGCTGGGAGAGGTAGAAGGAGGAGGCGGAGGAGCAGGAGAAGGGGAGAAGAAAAACGTCTTTAGCTGGTCTCCTGTGACACAATCCTAACGACCCCTACCACCCAAGACCCTTCCCTAGCTGGCCCTGGCTGCTTCTCCAGTCTTATTTCCTGATGTTTCCAGCAGGGCTTCAGTCACCCCAGGCCCAAATGCCTCTTGTTCCTGCCTTTGAGCTTTTGCTTGTGCTGTTTCCTCAGTCAAGAATGCCCTTTCTCCCTTTCTCCTTTTTAGGAACTCCTACACATCCATCAAAACCCACTAAGGTCTCTCTCCTCGGTGAAACCTTCTCCAGCCTTCTGCTTCTTTGGACTCCCACAGCCCTTTTCTGGTTGGCGTACCTGCAGGTCTCCTCTGATGGCCAATGAGCTCCTGGAGGGCAGGAACTTGGTCTGGCTCATCTCTTTAGTCCCCATGCTGAACCCAGAGCCTGGCACATGGTGGGTGCTCCACAAGGGTGGGGATCATCCCATTCCACTTGTCTTTATAGCTTCAGTGGGTAGCTGAGAGTGGGTGCTCAATGCATGCAATTGGACAGATGAATGAACGAAGGAATGCTGGATGAAAGGCTGAATAAGGACACCAAGGCTTCTTTTCCAACAGCAGCAAAATCTCAGTCCTGAGAAAATAATTCCCAGCCACAATTCACATCATAGAATTTGGATTCCTAGACCCTTAGTTCATAGAGAATGCTGTTGAAGAAGATTCCCTGGGCATCACTTCTTCCAGCTGTGTGACATAGGGCAAAGTGCTTAACCGCTCTGTGCCGCAGGGTCCTTATCTGCACAAAAGAGGGAATAGTCACCCCTTCCTCGTGAGGTTGTTGTGAGGACGGAATTTGAGCAGGGGTGCCAAGCATTTAGCACAGCACCTGGACAGCATGCACGCCTCCTGCATCTTAGCTATGCCAGTGACCTGTGTTTATACTTGACTTTTTATTTTGAAACAATTCAGACCTGCAGAAAGATTGCAAAAATAGTGTAAAGAATTCCTGTATACCCTTCACTCAGACTCCTCCGGCGGTAGCATTTTACTGCCCCTGTTTTATCATTCTCTCCCTGCAGACATTTTTGTCTTAACTGACGACAGTAAATTGCAGACATGATGGCCCTTTACATCTCAGTTATTGCATGTATATTTTCTAAAAATAAGACCATTCTCTTGCAAAACCACAGAACAGATACAAAAATCAGGACAGTAACGTTGATACAGGCTATTGTCTACATTGGGACCTATTGAAATGCTGCCAGTTCCTCCACTAGTGTCCTTTATAGGAAACACACAAAACACTTTTTTTCCTGAGCCAGTATCAGAGCCAGGCTACACGTTGCATTTGGTTTTTATCTCTTTAGTCTCCTTTTATCCAGAACAGTTCCTCAGCTTTTCTTTGACTTTTATGACCTTGACGTTTTTTGATGTGTATAGGCTAGTTGTTTTGTAGACTGTCCCTCTATTTGGATTTTTCTCATATTTTCTTATGATTAGATCCACATCACGCGCTTTGGGCGAGCATATCACAGAAGGGATGCTGTGTCCCCCGCAGCGCATCCTATCGAGGGGCACGTGATGTCGAGTTGCCCCATTACTGCGGATGTTAACCTTGATCATTTGGTTAAGGCGGTGTCTGCCGGCTTTCTCCGCTGTAAAACTATTATTTTTCTCTTTGTAATTACTAAGTATCTGTGGGGAGATACGTTGAGACTACGTGAATGTTCTGCTTCTCTTTACCTGTCTTACCCACATGCTCCTAGCAGGATGATAGATTTTGCATTAAATGTAATTCCTGGTTGACCAAGGAATGCACCAGTGTGGACCAATAATCCAAGAGCACAACAGAGTGTAAGGCAAGTTTCCCTCCTGGGCCACCCCCAGCCCCAGCTCGTCTCGCTGAGCCATCCTCTTGCGCCGTTTCTTGCGGCCTTCCAGAAGAGTCCTATGTACAGGCGAGCTCACATACACATGCATCCTCTTTTAGGATTATACGCACACAGCGGGTGGCTAAATATACACACTGCTCTGCATCTTGCTTTATTTCACTTAACATTTTGGAGACCATTTTCTATCTGCACACGTAAAGAGAGATCTCTTGCTGACTTTAGAACCTCGTGTCCACCTGAGATGCAATCCCTTCAGGTTCATAAATAAGGAAACTGAGGCCCAGAGTGGAGCCGGAACAGGTCTCCAAAGTTAGAAGGCGAAGCAGAGCTGGAAACCAGCCTGGGACCCCCGCACCGGGGAGTCGGCCGGTCTCACCACTGGGGCACCCGGCCTTCCAGGGGTCTGCCCCAATGAATTGCCAGACCCAGGTTCATGCCTGTTTCCAGCCTGGCTTCTCCCCGCTGCCCCTCCCTCTCCGGGTCCCCTTCTGAGCTCTCGTTAGGGACTTCCCTCCAGCTCCCTGCTGGGCCGGGCCTTGGGAGCTCCATTGATCCTCTGACAGCCCAAGACAGATCGTGGGGGAGTGTGTATTCAGGTGCAGGCTGCGCACATGGAGGCCAGATGAGAATAGAGGGGGGTGTCAGGGGCCCACTTGGGTGGGGGACAGAGGATTGTGGAAGGCAGGATAGAGGATCCTGCAGACACCTGCCTCCCCTCCCTCCCCCACCATGCCCCCTCCTCTGGGCTTCTGCTCCTCCAGCCACCTCTCACGGGGGCGGGGCTCGCCCACTCCTCTCCTCTCCTCTCCCCCTGGCCTGATGGCCTCGGAGTGAAGCCGAGAGATGTGGGGACATGAAGTGAGCCCTGCTTGGTCTGATCGCAGCTCAGGCCCTGCTGTGAGAGTCAGGCAGACGACAGCTCCTCCTGAGCCTCAGTTTCCCTGGGACAATGAGGAGGGAACATGCTTCACGTGGGCCCAGCAGACAGGGAGGCATGACCGGTAAATGTCTCCATGGCCCTTCGCTGGCCTCTTACCACTTCCACTCCTCGGTCCCTCTCTGGTTATGGAAAACCCCAGCCCCCTGGTTATGAAGAGGACCCCAAGGTCCCTCTCTGGTTATGCCTCTTCCCCTAGAAGGAACAAGGCAACAGGGCTCTGGCCTGGAGGGTTCCTGGAACGAGCCACCAGGGCCAGTCACTCACTGGAAGAAGCCAGGCACAGCGGGGACATCTCTGCCCTGTGCCTCGGGTGACGGGAGGTCACTCCCTCGTGAGGTCACCCTCAACTCTGCTGGTCAGTGAGTTTTCCCTTCTCCTTTGCAGAAGTCTGCCCCTGTGACTTCTGCAGGGCAGTGTGGCTCCCAGGACCGAGGGATCTGCCTAGAGGCCCTGTGACCCCTGAAAGGCCTTCAAATGGCACATGCATCTCAAAAGAGTACCCTAGCATTGTGTGGCGTGGGGGGGACAGAGGGGAAGGAGATGCAGAGCGGGGGACACAGGCTGGGGTGGAAATGGGCTCAGAGAGAGCGATGGGGGTAGAGGGGTGGGGCTCAGTGAGGGAAGAGGGGTCTCGAAGGGGTTGTGGGCAGAGAGAGAGGAACAAGGATTCAGTGAAATAGGGACTTGGTGAGGGTGACAGGGTATCAGAGAGAGGCTGGGGGCACAGGGGGAGCTTGTGGGACAGAGGGAGGGTGGGAATCAGACGGGGGGGCGGTAGACTCAGCAGAATGGGAACTGGGGGCGGGGCAAAGGCTCAGATAAGGGCAGGGGGACAGAAGGGAGCGTGAATTTGGGGAGGGGGCATGCACGGGGTCCACTGCAGCTCGGGGAGGAGGCTGTGCCTGCTCAGGGTGGCCCCAGAACGAAGCCCCAGGAGCAGCCCGGCCCACAGCTCCTTCCCAGTGACAGCTCCTGAGCTAACTGTCATTAAGGAGCAGCTGGGCCAGGGTCCTGGGGTTTGCGTTGGCAGTCACGATTTGCACAGCAGCCCCTCTGCAGAGGGCAGCCGGCCTTGCCTTCAGGGAGCCGAGGTCAGATCACAGGAAGGGCTTTCCCGCCTCCTGTGGGGCTGGGGAAGGTGTCATTTTGTCTTCCCTGCAGATTAGGAGATGGTCGGAGGACAATCTCGAGTGGAGGCAGGGAGCTGACATCCGTTCTCCATCCTAGGCCAGGGCCAGCGGTGCAGGTCCTGGGGGGACAGGGGCTGTAGCCCTCACAAATCCTAGGGTGTTAGGCTTGGGGCCCCTCAGGTGATATGGCTAGCTGCCCAGTGCAGGGAGCAGACCAGAGAGGGGTAGTGTGTTGCTCAAGGTCACTCAGTACAACAGAAACCCTTGCTGAGCATGTCTTTGCCAGAATATCCAAAGCACTTTCCCAAATCCTCGCTCCCGACCCGGTGAGGCAACTACTGTTAACCCCATTTTACAGAAGAGGAGATGGAGGCGCCAAGCGGGCACACGGCCAGGAAGCCCCACAGCTGGGATCTGAACCCAGTCGTCCCGGCTGGTCCCTGCTGGGCTGGTAGGGCCGAGGAGCTCTCAGCCCTGGGCTTCCCCCGCCGTGGGGGCTGACAGTGCCTCCCCCGCATGTCCCCCTCTCTGCAGGGACCCCGGTATGTTTGGTGCCCCCGGCAGGGTTGGGAGGTGAGACTTAAGTATAAATAAATAAACAGGGAGCAGATGGTGGTGGGGCTGTGGGGACACGGAGGGACAGGCCAGGGCCTCCCACTTCTCCCTGGGAAAACATTGCTGGGCCGGAGCAAATGGATTCCAGACTCGAGGCCTAGGAGCCCCCTCCCCGGGCCCGCTCTCCTGTCCTGGCCCAGCCCTTGGGAGAAATGGTGGGGTAGGCCCTGAGTCCTAGGTTTTACCCATCTTTCATTTCTCTCTCTTTTTCCTGGATGGCCTTGAGAAAATCACTTTACCTCTCTGTGCCTCCATTTCTCCATCTGTCAAATGAGTAGGGGGAGAATGAGTGGAAGGAGGTGGTCAAGTTTCTCTTCAAGGGCCACCTCCTCAGGGAAGCCTTCCTAGATTGCTCCAGGCAGACTGTTACAGCAACAGCGTAGAGATCAAGGAGGATACGAGTATTTATGTCTTTCATTTCACAACAACCCATTCAACAGAGACTTGCTCAGCATCTACTATGGGCCAGGCACCATGCCACCCTCAAGGCCGACCCAGTGCCCAGAATGTAGTTTTTCTCTAGTTCCAGCAGCCAGTTCGGAGTAGCTTCTAATAAACACTTGTCATGTGAATGAATGAATGAGGGCGCAGATGGAGGGAGGAGCTGCCGCGTGGAACCTGCGTCCCTGGGGTGAGGGTGAGGGTGGGCGAGAGGGGGTGGGGGTGAACAGCGGCAAGGTATTAACAACAACAAATCCACAGTGAGAAAGTCATTCTTTCTTCAGCATCTCCCAGTCCTTCCAACAGGCCGAGGAGAAGGTCTCCACGGAGCCGGGTGACACCTCTCTAACTCCTGTGCATCTCCTGCTCGCTCCCTTTTTTTTAACCTGGAGGAAGCTGGTCTGGGGCCCAGAGCTTCTGCAGGCAATGGTATCCACCTAGAATCTGAGAATATTGTTTTCTTTCCATTTTTTTTCATTTTGGTCAGTTACTTTTTATTTGTGCTGAGGGATGCTGAAGTTTCCTTTATGTTTGGCTATTGCTGGAGGGAGTGCACGCTGGCCCTGGAGAAACTCTGGAGAAGCGTCGGGCACTTTCTGATAAAGTGATTACCTGGGTGGCGATGGGGGCCTGCCCACGCCATCCCCCCGCGATGGAAGCGCTCTGTGCCTCGCTGAGGTCAGGGTTACGTGGGCATGCCTATTTGTCAAAATGCGTTGCACTGTGCTCCATAAATGGATGCATTTTCTTGTATGTAAATTAATACCTCCCTAAAGTTGATTTAAAAACACATACATTTAAATTTAAGTCAGCCTCCCAAGACTGCCTTAAGATACTCTGTACAGAAGATACCTGCACTTACAATAATAAGGATGATGTCCCGCGGGTGTGGCCGAAGTCATGGAGGTTGGCCGTCACACAACAACTTTGGAGGAACGTGGAGTCAATGAATAAGTGGATAGATAGGAGACAGAACGAAGGAAGGAATGGGTAAATGAGCAAGTGGGTGAACATCTACCCCATCTGTGATGATGAATCCATTCTACACAGCCCCAACATATGGGGCAGTCCAATCAGGGGTTGTCCTATCTCAGCTTGCATAGCTCCTGTAATGGGGAACTCACTACCTCATGACATAGCCCTTTCCATTGTCCGAACACTAGGACCATGTGAAACACCTTTCCTCGTATTAAGGTGACCTCCCTGGTGACCCCCCTGCCCTCTGCAGCTCCACAGACACATCTGTTCCCCTACCCAGGGACAAACCAAATGTCCCCTCTCCCAGGCTGCTCTTCTCTGGGGCTTCATGCCAGATGCTTAGCTGCTCTGCCCACCAGGTTCTACTTGCAGAGCTTACATCAGAGTGGGGCAGCAGGACAAATACACAAAATGAGTAAAGCTATGAAGAAAAAACCAGGGTGAGAATATTGAGGAGACCATGGCAGGGGGGAGGAAGCAGGGGAAGCCTCTCGAAGGACTTGACACTTGAGCTGAGTCCTGAAGGATGTGAAGGAGCCAGAAGAACCAGAGGAAGTGTATTTCAGGCAGAGGCAAGAGCAAGTGCAAAGGCCCTGAGGTCAGAAAGCAATTGGAGACTGCAAAACGGCCAGCCTGGCTGGAGTGGGATGAGCCGGGGAAGGGCAGATCGTTCAGGGCATTGAGGGTCAGAAGCCTGTTCTGAATTCGATCCTCAAACACTTTTAAGCAAGGGGTGATATGATATGACTTCCATTTTAGTAAACACTCGATAAATGCTAACTGAATTAAAATTAACTGAAGCTCTTTTTGTTCCGATAGTTCAGGACTTCCAAAGTGATAGTTCTGTCTTCAAAGAGACAGAATCATGTCTTGGTCAAGTGAGTGGCCTCCAGAATGAGCCTGACTGGGTTTGAACCTCGGCTCTGCCTCACGCCTGCTGTGTGACTGTGGGCAAGAGAGCTCATCTCTCTGAGCCTCAGTTTCCTTATCTGCAAAACGGAGATAATAAGTGTACCCACCTCACGGGTTTGTTGTGAGGATTAAATGATGCTCTATTTGGGAAGCATTTAAATAGTATCATAAATGCTTTCTGTTTGTTAAATAAAATGAGAAAAGGTGGGGACATGCGGAGCAAGACGATGAATCTGTTTCCAGTCTCTTCCAGCCCTGACTCCTGCGGGGTGAGTCCTGGGTCGGTGGCGTGGGTCTCAAACACCCGCTAACAGGAGAGAGCATCCTCGCAGGTTGGAGGAAGTCAGGAACTGGGTTATGTTTACATCGTTTGTATTGACAGCTACATTCACTCATGTCACGTGATCCCGATTGCTGTTTCATCTGGCTATCTCACGTTTCCTTAAGTTTTTAAAAATGTATTTAAGTAAAACAAAAGCAAATAGATTTAACAACTCCAAAACGATGGTCCCTGAAGGTGACGCCAAGCCTCCTGTCTCAAGCGGCCCAAACTGTGAAGAAGGCGCCCGATGGGATTTTAAGAAACATGTGTCTAACCTCACCCTGTCCTTGTGCTCCTGGGGAACCCGAGGCCCTACTCTGCATCCTGTGCTTGGCCGAGGCCCCCAGGGCACCAGTGACAGAGTGGGAGACGCCCTGGGGACTCTGTCTACACTCTGGCCCGGGGTGAAGGTTCTGGAAGGGGCTGGTGGACTACTAAATTTGGGGGTCCCCGGGGTCCTCTCACTCAGATCCAGTTCTATCCACAGGAAAATTCTGGGGCTCCATCTTCAGATGACATCCGGGTTCTGACCTCGCCTCTCTACCCTGGTCCGATCCACCAACATCAGCTGGGGCCCTGGTGACAGCAGCCACCTCCCCCTTCACCCCTTCCCATCCCTGCTCCACGCAGCAGCCAGAGCCACACCAGCTCCCTCCTCTGCTCAAAGCCTCACATGGCTCCCAGCTCACTTGGGGGAAAAACCAAAGTCCTCACTGCCTATGAGGCCCCTCCAAGCTGACGGTACCCAGCTCCCCCTCCTCTCACTGTCCCAGCCCAGGCCTCGTCCCATCCAGGCTGCCCCCACTGCATGGCCTCCTTGCTGTTTCTGGGACACTCCAAGGAGGCTCCCTCCTCAGGGCTTTTGCACGTGCTGTTCCTTCTGCTTGAAACACGCTTCCCTCAGACACGGACAAGGCTTCTTTTCTCTGTTTAGGTCAATGTCCGCTCCTCAGAGAGGCCCAGCCACCTTAAGGAAATTGCTGTTTCCCATCTCATTCTTCCTCTTCCCCTGCTTTTCCCTCATAGCACTTATCACCACCGAACATTGCATTTTACATTTTATGCATGTTTCATGTGTGTGTTTCTTGCCTGCCCTCCCAAGTGGGCCTCATCAGGACAGGACTTCCCATCTGTTTTGTGCTCTGATGGCCCCAGCACCTGGCACACAGTAGGTATCAATTTGTACAGTGAACGTCCAGGGAGGTGTGTGAAGGGTGGGAGGCAGTCTCTCCCAGCCCTGCCCAGCCCCCTCTGTGGCCCCTTGGTCCCCTCTCCTCCTGCCCTCACCCCCTCAGCCCTCCAGGGCAGGACAGGACAGCTAAGCTCCTCCCTCAGGGGAAAGGCTTCCAGCCCCCGGCAGACCCTCCCCCTTCCACCCCTACAAGCTCCACGGGAGCCACACCCTCCCGGAGAGTCCTCAAAAGACAGCGGGCTGGGGGGCCAGACCCATGCTGGGTGTCCCTGGGTGTGCCAGGGACCTGCTCCTGGCTGGCATCCTCATCCTGAGAGAGGCAAGACTGATGAGAGTGGACCGCCCGTGGGGAGTTCCTAAGCTTGTCTCTATTTCACAGACAAGGAAACTGAGGCTCAGAGAGGTGACTTTCTCTCCAGACAGCTGGAGCCACCATCCCCTCCTCTTCTGTAAAATGAGAATAATAGCTCCTCCCTCCTAAGGTTGTTGGGAGGATTAAACGAGTGAGAAAAAGCCGTTAAGCACTTGGTAGGGTCTGGCACCCAGTAGGTGCTCAAGGAATGTGGGCTCCACTGCTGTGGTTGTGAGATGCGAACTTCCCTCCCAAGGTCCCACAGCCAGTAGGTGGCCAAGCCAAGATTCAAACCCGGGTCTGTCTGAATCTAAAGGGACACAAAATAATAACAGCACTAGCAATGGCAACAACGACGACCACAATAATAGTAACAGCACCACCACCACCACCATTTTCCACCCCAGATGGTAGCTCTAAGGGTTAGATAAACATGAGGGTACCAGGTGGCAGCACCTGCCCCGCACCCACGGCCCGGACCACCGGCGCCCACTCCTCCTGCCCGCTCGCTGCCCCGCAGGGACAGGCTGGCGGCCAGCACAACCTCGCGCGGGGGGCGCCCCTCATCGCGCCGCCCGGGGAGCCCCCCGGGGCCGGCGAGCGCGGCTCGGGCTCTGGAAGGAGCCGCCGGGCCTGGAAGACATTACACGGCTGTCGGCCGGGGGCGTCGCTCGCAGTTCCGGAGGGGGTCCCGGCGGCGGCCGAGCCGGGCGAGGGGACGGCCCGCCACAAAGCGCGCTTTGTTCTGCGCTCCCCCCGGAGCTGGAACCAATGGATTGGCGGCAGCTGAGGTCATCTGTCAGGCAGCGCCGGGGGTCAGGCCCGGGGAAGGGGCCGCGAGGGAGGGCGGTGGGCGGCGGGGTCCGTGTGGGCGGCCCCTGAGCCGGGCTGGGGCAGAGCCTCTGCGGCGGGTCGCGGCTACGCTTCGGGCCCCCGTTTACCCGTCTGTCCAACAGGACGATGATTTCTGCCCTGTCCACCTCTCGGGACCAGGTATCAAGTATGGAAGCGATGGTGATGATGGCGACGCTGATGGTGATGATGATGACGGCCTATCGGTAACGAGCGCTCCCGCCTTCCTGCTCTGGGGAAGTGTGAGCGTCGGGACTCGAACCCCAAAGGCTGGGTCGGAGCATGGAAGCAAATGCGGTTTGCGCCACACGGTGCGTGTGTGTGGGAGGCGGCGCGGTGGCCTTGCGGGCAGCCGGCTTCTGGCCCCGGGGCAGTCAGAGCCTCTTCTTGGTCCCCGGCTTCCACCCTGCGTGCCAGACTTGGCCTGTCTTTTGCCAGGGCTGACAGGTGGACCCCTTAGAGCTCATCCTCCAGGCCCCTGGTCCAGGATAGAGCAAGTGCTGGACCGTCCATCCCCTCCCTTCTCCACCTCCAGACAGGCTTTATTATTATTATTATTTTGCTGAAGCAGTTTCACCCTGAGCTAACATCTGTGCCAGTCTTCCTCTATTTAGTATGTGGGACGTCACCACAGCGTGGCTGATGAGTGGTGTGGGTCCACACCCAGAACTGAGCCCAGGCGACGGAAGAGGAGGGTGCCGAACTTAACCACTAGGCCCGCGGCTGGCCCTTCCAGATAGGTATTTTTGTGACTGGAGGCAGATCAGGGTCTGAACACTTTCCTCTAGTCCCATAAAACTAGATCCCACTTATTCATTCATTCACACCCCGTCTGTGTGCGCCTCAGTGCTCCCATCCCTGTGAGACATTTAGGCTTCGAAACACTCCATACTGGGTCCTGTGGGGGGGCGAGGTCACCACGTCCAGGGAGCCCTAGAAATTGCCCCAAATATTTGTGTGTGTTTCTGGAGAAAGGGCTCACGGCGGTCTTTGGATTCTCAACCATGTTCACGATCCCAGAAAGGTTAAGAAGCGCTGGCTGAGTCAGGGTGGGAAAGCAGCTCCCCAAACTGTGCCTGAGGGAAAGGCACATTGAACAGCCACCCCGGAGGGCAATTGGAACCCCCGATGCCCATGAACAGGAGAAAGACTACAAAATGGTTATATTCAAACCCTGGAACGCGCTGCAGCGATGAAAAGAAGGAGCTAAACCTACATGGAATTATTCATTCCGCAGATGTTTATCGAACACTTATCATACATCAGGCACAGTTTTTGGCACTGGGCCGACAGTGATAAACAAGACAGATGAAGTCTTGCCTCAAGACTCATTCTAGTGGGTGAGACAGACATAAACAGACACGGAAGATCATTTCAGAGAGTGTGAGAAATGCCATGAAGAAAATAAAACTCAGTAGGGTGACAGAATGATGGGGGAGGGGGCTGTTTTAGACAGTGTGGTCAGGGAAGGCCCCTCTGACGAAGTGACCTGAATGAGGAGACTCTGGGAGAAGAGCAAAGACACTAATGGGGTTGATGGCCAGGGCACATGCCAGGCAAGAAATGCGATCTGCAAAGTAATGTGAAAAAGAAAAGCATTCTTTACTTACACACACATACACCGCTACAAAGTTAGAAAAAGGTCTGGAAGGGTATACGCCAAATTCATGAAGGTAGTCGCCCCAAGTAGGGAGGGCACAGGGGCAACCAGGACTGGGGCTACAACTGGACTCTAATATTTTATTTTTTACATATTTAATTATTTAGCATTTTAATATCTTAATGTCTTAAAGGTGAATATACTCCCATATAACTTGTGAAATTAAAAAAGTCTTAAAAACCTGCCTTAGTGAAGGGGGTGGGTTGCAGGGCAGTGAAAGGCCCAAGGGGTCCCTACACACTGCCTCTCATTGCACCCAAGTTCCTGGGGGGCAGTGGTTTGTCTAGGGAGGGGACACACAGTTGGACTGGGGAACCCAGAAGAGGCATATGGCTCAGCCTAGAGGATCTGGAAGCTTCTTGGAGGAGGTGCTACCTTTGTTGACCCTGGACCATCTGGCCCAGCACCCCCAGTGTAGACTAGACGACAGGCCTGGAGAGGCCGTGACGTGTGCAAGGCCACAGAGCAAGAGTGGACAGGATAAGCAGAACCTGAAACTCCAGACTCCCAGCCAGGCCCCTCCTCCCAGACCGCTGCTCTGGGGCTGGAAGTCCAGCCCTGCCCCGCAGGCCGGCGAGCGGCGCCACCTGCTGGCGTCAGCGGGAAACGCAGCTCGCGGGCTCCGCTGAGAGCAGCCGGCAGGTCTCGCCCTTCGAAACCCAGCTCCCAACCCCTTCCGCTGCCTAGCAGGGGCCCCAGCGCTACCTGCTCGCGTCTCATCTGCGAGAACGGAAAGCTCTGTCAGGGAGGGGCGAGCACTCTGTCACCCTAGCCCAGCGGATGCAGCAGGTGATCACTTACGGGAGACGGTGGCACTGCACACACCAGTTTACAAAGCCTGTCCTCGGCTTTCTGACCCTCGCTACAAACCTTGGGGGCAGACAGTCCATTTGACAGCTTGTAAGAAGCCCCCAGGGACGGGTTTGTCCAATGTCACATGATGAATGGCTGCGCAAGCCGGTCCCAGAGCACGGATCTCCTGGGACCCAGCCCACCAGGTGTGGAGGGTGTGCCACCACATTCGAAAATAACTGGCGCAGACTAGATCAGGGCTTCTCAGCCTGTGGCCCCTGGACAGCAGCAGCAGCAGCACCTGGGAACTTGCTAGAAAAGCCAGTTCTCAGGCTCCACCCCAGACTCACGGAGTCAGCAACTCCGGGGGTGGGGCCCAGCCATCAGAGTTTAAGCAAACCCGTTTGAGAACCTGAACCATTGGTCTAAAAGCAATGACACCCTTCCTTCTATCAAATAAACTTTTATTTGGGAATGATTTTCGATTTACAGAAAAACTGCAAAGATAACACAGGGAGTTCCCATATACTCCGCAGCCAGCCTACCCCAACCTCAGCACCACTCTATGATCATTAACTGAAACCCAGACTTTATTCAGATTTCCAGCTTTTCCACCAATGCCCCTTTTTTCGTTCCAAGACCCAATCCAGGATATCACATTGCATTTGGGACTATACTCCTTTCAAATTCTATTGGTCGCCTCAGTTGTCTCTCCCTGGACACAGAATGGGTGGGAAAGCTGTCGTCTTCCATACTGAGCTGGGACACTGAGACTCGAAAACACAAGTGACCGAGCTCCCCTGGCAGGGCCCACCTCACTCTGCACCCTCGCTCTGCCTCTCCCTTCCCCCCGGACTCTAGGAATTCAGAAGCCCCTTCGGAGTGTCCCACCGGGCCCACCCCTCCCACCAGTGCAGACAATGAGAGATGCTCCTGCTTGAGTGGAGAGAGCCACCGCACGCCCATCACTAACTCTCCTAGACTGGGGGGCCAGGACAATGGCTGAGAGACCTCAGCCTGGGTGGAGCACAGCCCTGTGTAAAGGAGAGAGAAACGGAGGGGGAAATACTGTTATTTGCCTGTGCAGAATCATGTGTGATAGACGAAAACTGCTACAAATTCGTTGCAGTTTCTCCCGTTAAGAGGTGTAGCCTGTTTCCCCGCCCCTTGAATTGGGGCCGGCCCTACGATTTGCCCTGATGACAAGAATTGCGTAGAACGGATGCTGTACCACTTCTGGGCTCAAACGCCAGGGCCTTGCAGCTCCTCTCCTCACTCTCGGAACCCTGAGGCCATCACGCAAATAAGCCCGAGCTGACTCGCTGGACGGGCCACATGAAGGAGAGCGTGTCACCCAGCCAACAGCCCGCCAACGGCCAGACCAGGGAGTAAGGCTATTGGAGGCCACCCAGCCCCAGTGAAGTGAAGCTGACAGCACGCAGCCCCACAATGACCCCAGGCGAGGTCAGCAGAACCATCCAGATGAGCCCAGCCCAAACGGCCAACCCACAGAACCGTGGGCAAGTAAATGACTTGTTTTTCGCTGCTAAGTTTTGGGCTGGTTTGTTACACAGCAAAGCCTGACTAACTAATGCATGATCCCTCATTTCCCTCTTGGCAGTGGCATCCCAATTTTATTTCAGGAGGCCGCGTGCCAGTCCCAGGAGATGGGATGTGACTGGTCTACTCAACTATGACAATTCTGTTCCTGCTCTCTTAGCTTTCCTTGCAGCTAGGGGTGGCAACGGTAGCTGGTTTGGGCCAAGGAAATATGCAGGGAGAGACAGCAGGAAGCAGGCCTCTGAGAAAGGTTTGACTTTATGAGAGAGGTCGACAAGTCCAGCTGGCTTGGCCCTTCCTCCTCCCCCACTCCTTTCTTCCTTGAAGACAGACGTGATTCCTGGAGGTACAGCAGCCATCCTGTGACCATGAGGTAACAAGCCATGAGGGAAAGGCCAAAAGGATAATAGAAATGTGAGCCCTCCTTTACTGAGTTGTTAAATCAACACCATCAGCCACCTGTCTCCAGAATTCATGCTGTGCGGAAACACAACTTCTCTTTGTTTAGCCACTGTAAGCTGGTTTGTCCTTTACTTGCAGCTGAGTGTATTCCATAAAAATAGGATATATGAAGACAAAAATGCAGCAGGATCCTTGTCTTTGGGAATCTGGAGCCAGCAGCATGTGGCTCTCCAAACCCATCTCCTTTCTCGTGTCATCCTCTCAATAATCCCTCAAGGTCGAGGCCATGACCCCATGACCACAGAGGGAACTGAGGCCCCCACACTGTTCGGCTGTGAGTCCAAGAGCTGGCAAACAGGTGCTGAGAGTCAGAGCCTCCCGGAGGCCTAGAGAGAACGCACCCCTCCCGCGCCCGCTGCGTGGCCGGGCCCACCGGAGGCCACCGCGTCTTCTGGGCTCTTGGGAGCGGTGGCAGGTGCCAAGGAGGCTGCTATTGCAAGTCCGGTGTGGAAGCGCCCAGGTACACCCGCAGGTCCGAGAGAGTCGACTGGACAAGCTTGGCGGGGATGGTCTCCCGCTGCAGCTGCTGGTAGGCCGCATAGCGGTGGCAGCCCCCGAAGGAGTAGAAGTAGTCGCCCCCCCGGGCCCCTTTGATCCAGAGGACGTCGATGGGGGGCACGCTGTCCGGGTCCTCCTGGAAAGAAGGGGCACAGGGTGAGCGAGCAGTGAGCAGAGCTGACTTTGCTAACCTCGTTCCCTCCCGCAGGGCGCTCGCCCTGGCCTGCGCTGGCTTGTGAGAGACACGTGTTACACATTCAGGAAGCTTGTGAGCTGGCTGACATCAGCTTGGGACTGTCGCAGTGAGAGTACTGACACCAGAGGAACAGCCAGCAGAGCAGTTCTTTATCTCCTAGACACCAGCTTGTTAACTATTACCAACACAGCACGTGCATCCTACGTATCTGGCACTGTTCTAGACTCCGGGGTGCGGGACCGCCAGAATGAGGCAGGCACAGCCCCTGCCTTCACGGGGCTTCCGTCTAGAGGGGCCGATGGAATGAAGAAGTGAACGGTAATAAACGCGAGGAAGACAGTCCCACAGGTTGACGCGACAGCGACGGGGTTCCTCAAGGCCTCTCCAGTGTGAGATTGGAGCAGAGGCCTGAGCACAGAGGCCCACGGGGGAGGACGGAGAGGTGGAACACTTTAGAGTAAGAACCTGACTGCCGGGTTCAAATCTCAGCTCTGCTGCCTAACGGCTGTGTGACCTCGGGCCTGAAATCTCTTTGTGTCTCAGCTGTTCCATCTGTCAAATGGGGATGAAGAAAACAGACCCATCTCACAGAGCTGTGGGGTTAAATGAGTTCATATGTGTAAAATGCCTTGACCAATGCTTGGTACGAGGAAAGCGCTCAATAACATACGCTGTGAGGGAAGAGCATTCTAGGCAGAGGAACAGCAAACTCTAAAGGTCTGAGGCCACAACAACTTCACTGGGTTGGAGGCATGGCAAGGAGGCCAGTATGACCAGAGGGGACTCGCCAGGTTGAGGAGTAGACAAGGTCAGAAAAGTCAGCATGAGCCACGCTCTGCAGGTTTGTTTCTAGGAGCAGTGGGCAGGCCCTGCAGCGTCTTAAACAAGGGAGGGCGACATGATCTGATGAATATTCTAGAAAGCTGTCATGGGTGAGCAGGCTCAGTGGGGTGGACAAAGCAAGAGAGGGAGGCCAGAGGTGAGCCTCAGCAGAAGATGCTGGCCCAGATGAGGACACGGAGGGGACAAGAGAGGTGGGCAGGTTTGGGACATGTAGGGGGCAATGCCGAGGGGATGGCTGAAGGGGTGAATGCGAGGAGAAGAGAAAGAGGGGAATCTAAGCGGACTTCTGGTTGGGGGCTGGGCAGCAGGTGGAGACGGGTGGTCCTCTTGGTAGGGAAGGCCTGGGGCAGGACGGGTGGGGGCAGCACTCTGGGGAGGCCACTGAAGTGGGAGCCGCCAAGCAGGCGTCACGCCACTGGCTGGTGGGTTCTCTCCTATTGTGCTGTTTGGATGGATTCATTTGTCCATTCATTCCAGAAAAGATTATGAAGCAGTAAGGCCCAGCAGTTAGGGGCTGGGGCTCTGGAATCCGGCAAACCTGAATTTGAATCTCAGCTCCTCCACAGAGCAGCTGGGGGACCCTGAGCAAGTGGCCTCGCCTCTCTGAGCACCGTTCCTCACCTGTGAAATGGGAACAGATGCCCTATGGGGCTGCTGAGGAGGAGTCAAGGAGCCGATGCAGGTGAGTCACGGACCACAGCCTGCTGGGAAGGGAGCACTACAGAGGGGCAGCTGCGCAGGGCAGGCCTTGTGCTGGTCGCTGGGGACATGATGGCAGGTGGGCAGAGCAACAGCCCCCAAAGCTGGCCACACTCTAATGCCTGGAGCACACGGGACTTTGCAGATGGAATTAACTTAAGCATCTTGAGGTGGGGAGATTATCCTGGGTTATCCGGCTGGGTCTAAGGTAATCACCAGGGTCCTTAAAAGCAGAAGAGAAGCAGAACAGGAGGTCTGAGGTTGCTGGCCTTGAAGATGGAGGAGAGAGGCCAGGAGCCAAGGAAATGGGTTGGCCTCTAGAAGCCAGAAAGGCAAGGACATGGCTTCTCCTCCAGGGCCTGCAGAGAAGCATGCAGCCCTGCTGACACCTTGGGAGACCCATTTTGGACTTGCGAAGTGTGGAACCGTATGATGATAAATTTGTGTCGTCTTAAGGCACTAAGCTTCTGGTAACTTGTTAGTGGACACAGAAGACTAATACACAAGGTAAGCAAAGAAGAGCCCTGGGTCTTGCCCTCACAGCAGATGGTTCTAGCATGGGAGACAGGCATCGGAGGGGGCCATTAAAATCCGGAGGGAGGGGCCCGCCCGGTGGCCTAGTGGCTCAGTTCAGTGCCCTCTGCTTCAGGGGCCTGGGTTTGCAGGTTTGGATCCCGGGTGTGGACCGACACCCCTCATCAGCCATGCTGTGGCGGTGACCCACATACAAAGGAGAGGAAGACTGGCACAGATGTTAGCTCCCGGTGAATCTTCCTCAGCAAAAACAAACAAAAAAACCTAGCAGGAGCAGAGCTATGCTGGTGGGCATGCAGGTGGCCCTAATCCAGGCCACCAGGGAAGACAATGCTACAAGAAGGAGTTAGAAACAGTAAAGAAGAGATGGGAGAGTTTTCTTGGCAAGGGAAAAGGCCTGTGCAAAGGCCCAGGGGTGGGAGAGGGGACGCAGGGCTAGATCCTCCACAAAGAGCCAGGCCCCAGGCTGGCATTGAGGAAACAGCCAAGACACAGCCAAGTCCCTGCTCTTGTGGAGCTCACATGAGGTGGGAAGACAGACAATAAAACACGAACAAACAAATGACTCAGGTGGAAATAGCTCAGGTCAAGGGGACAGCGAGAGGGGCCAGGGCTCCGTGAGCAAGGGCGGGCAGGGAGGCGGAGCCCTGACCCAGTGAGGGAGCAGGCCCTGTGGCACAAATCCCAGGACAGAAAGACACCTGGGGGCCCTGTAGAGGTGTTTGGTGGGGCCTCTGGGTCTCACATGGTCACCTTCCAAGGGTGTAGGGGAAGGGGGCACGATGCCATGGAGGCCTGCCCTGACACAGCTTCCCCGCTCCCCCAAAGTTCCGGCCAGGATCACAACGACATTCCTGAACACCCTCCCTCGTGATGGGGCTGACCCGTCCTCTCCCAGTTCCAGTTCAAACAGGGCCCTCCCAGCACACAGGACATGCCCAGTCCCACTGCCACTGACTGTCCCATTCAGAAGTGACATCACAGCTTATCTCTGGATAGTGTGGTGGCCGTGCAGCTGGGCTCTGGGGCCAGGCTGTGCCCCTTTCTAAGTGTCTGACCTTGGACAAGTTACTTAAATCCTCTTGTGCCTCAGTTTCCTCCTCTGTAAAAGAACAGAAGTGATATCTACCTCACAGGGCTGCCATAAAAAAGCTAAGACACTTACAACAGCTCCTGGGGGGCCGGCCGGTGGCCGAGTGGTTAAGTTCCCGCGCTTTGCTTTGGGGGGGGGGGAGCCCAGGGTTTCACGGTTCGGATCCTGGGCGCCGACATGGCACCGCTCATCAGGCCACGCTGTGGTGGGGTCCCACATGCCACAACTAGAATATACAGCTATGTACAGGAGAGCTTTGGAGAGAAGAAGAGGAAGAAGGAAAAAAAGAAGACTGGCAACAGATGTTAGCTCAGATCTTTTTTTAAAAAAAAAAAAAAAAAAAACAGCTCCTGGGTCACTCGAAGAGCTATCTTTATGAGTTAGCGATCCGTATTTTAATGATCTCGTCCAATCCCCTCCTTGCTTAAGTGAGGAAACAGAAGCTCAGACAGGCCCAGGCACCGGTCAAGGTCACACAGCAAACGCTGAGCTCCGGCGGAGCCTTCTCCTGGAACCAGTCCCGTCTCGCGGCCAGCGCAACGTCCCTGCCCGGCGCACCACCCCCTCCGGCCGGCCTCCCCGGGGCCTCACCCGGATCGTGTCCACCAGGCTCTGCACCTTGGCCGGGTCCAGCACGGACGGCAGCGGCCGGATGAGCACGCTCAGAGGCACGTTGTGCACCGCGGCGATGCAGCCCGAGTGGATGCTGCCGCCCGGCGCGGGCCCCTCGGGCGCCCCCCGGTCCCCCGCAGCCCTGCCCGGCGCTCCGCCCGCTCGCAGCCCCATCGCGCCGCCGCCGCCACCACCGCGCCGCCGCCCGGCCTTTATCCGCGGGTGGGCCGTACCATCGCGCGGGCGCCGGGGGCCGGCCGGCCGGGGCTGCTGTCCCCGCCCGCAGCGCGCGGGCCGGGCGCGGGCTCGCCTCCCCTCCGCGCGCCGCCCCGAGTGGGAGCGCCCGGGCCGCTGACTCAGGGTGAGTCTGCAGGGCGGGGGCCGCGCCGGTGACTCAGGCCTGCGGGCGGCGGAGGGGGGAGGGGGCGCGGCGGGACCTGCCTGGCCAGGATGAGTCGGCAGTGGCCGCGGTGCTTGGCCGCCGGCGGTCGGAGCCCTCGTGGTATTAGCCCTGGAGGCGTAATCATACCAACAGCAGCGCTC
This sequence comes from Equus quagga, assembly GCF_021613505.1. Taxonomy (NCBI): domain Eukaryota; kingdom Metazoa; phylum Chordata; class Mammalia; order Perissodactyla; family Equidae; genus Equus; species Equus quagga. The sequence continues at coordinate 83,734,957 of NC_060278.1, read as the reverse complement.
CGCATCCGGTGCTGTGTCAGGCACTTAGCGTGTGTGTTAACTTATTTAAACTGGCAAAGTAGGTGAGATGACTGTTCCCGTTTTACAGACGGGGAAACTGAGGCGCAGCGAGGTGTAAGTGATTTGCCCAAGGTCACCGAGCTGGGAAGTGGCCGACCCAGGGTTAGAGTCCAGGTCGTCTGGCCCTCGAGGGCACCGTGTTCCCCACCGCTGGCTGCCTCGGTTCAGCAAAACTGCCACAAGGAGCCTTCTGGAATCCTGCTGACAGTGTGGGCACCGCCCTAAAGTTCCACGCTGACTGCGTGCTCGCGTCCTCACCAACCGCTGGGAAGCGGATGTGGTTCTTGAACTGCTTGTCCCAGGGAGGGCAGCTGGAATGAAGGTCAGGTCGCCTGAGCCCAGAGCTCGGCCCTCCACCGCCAGCTGCTTACAGCTGTGGATGCCGAGGCTGCAGGGGGCAGCGGCGCCTGCAGACTGCCAGCCCCACCTGGTCCGCTCAGAGCCCTCTGTCCCCTCGGGACCAGGTTCAGCACCCGTGTCACCTGGGGTCAGGGCCACGTGGGCAGAGGCCCCTGGCTTAATTCTAGGTGTAGATCAGCATCGATGCCAACATTAGGGCTCCGACACAGATTGGCCTGGCTGTGAGGTCTCAGGCAAGTTGCTTAACCTCTCTGAGGCTCAGCCTTCTCCTCTGTTAAATGGTTGCGGGGAGATTGTGGGGACACTTGGAGAAAAGGGCTGGTGGGGGTCAGAGTGGGGGGTAAATCAGGGCATACATAGTGGTAACCAAGGAAGGTGACTGGTTTTGTCAGGAACACCCATGGTGCTGAAGGAGAGGCCGTGTCAGAGAACAGCAGGAAAGGCTGCCTGGAGGAGGGGCCTCCACACTGGAAAGTGGCTTGGTCCTGGAGAGGGAGAGGAGAGAAGTGGTGAGGGTTTAGGGTGTAGGCTCCGGAATCACTTGATGGCACGGATTTGAATCCTGGCTCTCCCAGCTGCATGACAGCGGGAGGGGGGTGAACTTCTCCGTGCCTCAGTTTCTTTGGATTGCCAGGGAGAGTAAATGAGGATAATAGGCTAAGTGTTTAGAAAGGTCCCTGGCACATACAGTGCTGAAGAAAAGGTAGACAGCAGGAGCAACTGGAGCAGAAGCAGGAGGCGGGGCGGTCCACACCCATCTGGACACAGGCGTGTCTGGTCCAGTTTCCTCCGCCCCGTGGTTGGCACCTGCCTGGGGAAGGCATACGCACTGCCCAGCCGGAGACAGCGGAGAAGGTAGCCCCAGTGTGTGTGGGGGCGGCCGCACGGCTGGTTACTGATACCTTCTGACCCTCTGCAAACTGGGGTAATGCCGCCCATCACGCGACGGATGACGTTTCGAGTGTGAATTGAGAGGACGCGCGTGGCAAGTGCCCTGTGAGTTGTGTAACGTCCTAGTGTGCTGTTGGTCATTCGCGTGGCGTTCTTAGTCACTCGAAAACCTTAGGACACTGAGGTGGTGATGAATTGGACCTGAACCTTTCTTTCTGCTGTTCCAAAATATGACCCCTGGGCGCACCTAAATTGTCCTTTGTTTCAGGAAGTAGAGCTGACGCCCCAGAATTATTGAGAATTAGAGTTTCATCAAGGGGGAAGCTTCCCCTTCTAGAGCCACTTCCTCATTCCAGGAAGTAAGAGGAAGCAGGAGAACAGGTTCTGGAATGGGAGAATGGGTATTTGACCTGAATCGCTCATCCAGGTTTGCCTAGGGAGGCCCCCACTCCTGATATCAAATCTGTGTTTTAAAATTCCTGTAGTTCAACTTAGCTTAAACACTAAGAATATTTGTTTTTTCACATAATAAGATGTATGGAGGTAGGTATACCCACGCTTGGCAAAGAGGCAGTTGAATTATGTCGTCAAAGACCCACGTTCTTTCCATCTTTCTGTATCATCATCTTCCGTGTTCTGGTTTTTATCCTCAGGCTTGCCCCTCGTGGTGCAAGATGGCTACTGTAGCTCCAAGCATCACATCACTATACAATAACTTTCAAAGGTGGAAGTTAGGACATCTGTTTGTTTCTCTCTTTTTTTTTTTTCCTGCTTGAGGAAGATAAGCCGTGAGCTAACATCTGTGCCAGTCTTCCTACACTTTATATGTGTGTCACTGCCTCAGCACGGCTGATGTGTGTTGTAGGTCCGCGCCTGGGATCTGAACCCACAAACCCAGGCCACCAAAGCAGAATGTGCTGACCTTACCCACTATGCCATGGGGCCAGCCCCTGTGCCTCTTTTTAAAAGTGAAGAAACCTTTACTAACCATCCCCTCCCCGTTTCCCAGGAGGCTTTTCCTCCCATCTCATTGGCAAGAATTTTATCAGGTGTCCATTCCTGAACCGGTCCCTGGGAAGGGAGTGGGATGGCCGTGATGGGTGTAGCTTAACTGACACTCAGCTCTGGGCTCAGGAGGGTTTATCCTCCCCTGAAGTTCATGGCCCTGATCCCTGAAGAGAACCGGCGAGGCCTGGGAGCTGTGACCCAGTTTTCCTGTGGGGATCCTCCCTCCCCAATTCTCAGGACGTGTGGTCGGTGGGGCGGACCCCATAGTGGGAGGCCGGGGGGAAGGGGAGCCGGCCGAGCCAACTGTTGCATCATATTGGCCCATCTGCCCCTTGACCAAGGAGCCTGAGACTCAAGCCTCTTGGGAGTAAGATGCGTGCCTTCCACTGGGGCTAACGTAAGCCTGGAACTGGAGGCTGGAGAAGTTCTGGGAGAGACTCAACTTCTTTTTGTTTAAGTCTGGATTCTTCCAGAAGTGGACCCTGAGACAAGGACTCATGTGCAGGTGGTTGGTCTGGGAGATGTTCTCGTTACTGTCGCTGTAAGACAAACCACTGCAAAATGCAGTCGCATAAAACCGCCATTTTATTATCCTCCCAGGTCCTGTGGCTGAGCAATTCAGACAGGGCACAGTGGGGACTGCTTGTCTCTGTTCTACAGTGTTTGGGTCACCAGCCGGGAGGCGACTCAACGGCTAGGGCTGGAATCATGGAGACGTGACGTCACTTCCACCTGCGTCGGATGACACTGCCCGTCAGCCAGAGCCCCTCCATGTGGCCTGGGCTTCCTCGTAGCATGGCAGCCGGCTTCCGAGAGCGAGCGTCCCAAGAGAACCTGGCGGAAGCTTCATGGCCTTTTCCAGTCTGGTCTTGGGGGTCATACAGCATCATTTCTGCAGTGTTCTGTCTGCAGGAGCTGTCACAGCACCCTCCCCGCCACGGGAAGGGACAGAGGCTCCATCTCACGATGGGAGGAGGAGTGTGGTTCTAAAAGAGCTCGTCCCCACTGGGGAGATACCATTGTGACCATCTTTGGAAGACACCTCTGCAGTAGGAGGTGACCCCAGGAAGTTCTGGGGAATGGAGAAATGCTGATAAAGGGTACACTGCTCAGTCGGTTGGCCTGGTGGACAACCGAGGCTCGCTCCTGCTGGGGACTCAAGAAGCCATACAGTTCTGATGCGTGAGACCCCATGCATCAGAGTCATGCATCAGAGTTCTCCCTCTAAGGGATGAGGGCTGCGTATTTATTCCCTAGTTGAGGGCAGCCTGAGGATGTTAAATCGCTGCCCTTTCTGGGCTGCTCTGGACTCGGACCGAGCGAGCCTCTGAGCACTCGCTGATGACGCTGCCTCCCTGTGGTGACCCCAGAGGGGGCCCAAGGGAATAAGGGGCAAGACGTCAATAAATGCCTTTTCTGTCCAAACCAGCCGGCGTCCGTGTTTGTTGTTCGCGGCTGAAGGCCCTCACCGCCTGCTCTCCCCATCCTGCTCCCCGGGCTCCCTGCTCCTCCCCTTCTCTTTCATTTTTGGCAAAGAATCTGGTGCATCAGGCATTCGAGAATGCGGAGGAGTTTCCTGGCTGCTTGGGGAGACGAAAGGATTACTGTGCCACAGAGGGAACATAAATCTCATCTTCCCTGCCCCTGAAGGCTCTTGTCCCTTTCTACAACTGGCTTGCAGCATTCTGCCATGTTGCCCGGTCCCATTCTCCCTTTGAGTTTTCTCGTCCATCTCCTCTTTCTCCCCTTTACTAATCCTCAAGTTCCTGTTCTTATTTTAGACAGAAAGTTTGCCTCTTTCTTCTGCAGCTTCTGAACACCTCCTTGGGGTCTTGAGGCAGCTTTGCACTTAAACTGCTTCTCCTCTTAGTCACAAGATGGCTGCCAATGCCAACTGGGGTAACCTCCTTTGTGTATGTCCTAGTCAGCTCAGGCGGCTGTAACAAAATGCTGGTGACAGGGTGACTTAAACCACGAGCGTTTATTTCTCTCAGTTCTGCAGGCTGGAAGTCCCAGATCAAGGCACCGGCAGATTCCAAATCTGGTGACAGCCCACTTCCTGGTTCATAGATGGCCATCTTCTCGCTGTGTCCTCACATGGTGAAAGGGGTGAAGAGAGCTCTCTGGGGTCTCTTTTTATAAGGGCACTAATCATGTTCACGAGGTCTCCACCCTCATGACCTACTTACCTCCCCAAAGCCCCACCTCCTAACACCAGCACACTGAGGATTAGGTTCCAACGTACCAACTTTAGGGGGACACGAACATTCAGTCCATAGCAGTTCACATCCTGGAGAAGAGAGAGAAAACTTCTCCCCCAGTGATGATGGATTTAAAGCCATGATTGGGCTGGCTTGAGTCACGTGACTACCCGGGATTAATAACATTCTCCAGGGACATGTGTGTGTGCTGAGCGGCTTAAGCGTGGGTGCTGAGACCTGTCACCCCCTCTGGTGACTGTGATTGACTTAGAGGAGACCAATCAGCCACACCCCTGGGCTCCGCCTCCTCTGAGCCACCTGGATGGGTTAAGTGATGGGTGGATGTCTGAACGAATGTGAGGTTTGTTGACGAGGAAAGGGTGGAGCGAAGGGCTGGGTGGCAGTGTCATGAACCCTTGACCCAGCTTTGATTTCAGCCGAAGCTGTGGTGGCAAGTCCTGTGCACGCCGGGACTCACCTAGCACGGCCAGCTTCCCAGCCCAAGCTGCCTGTGTCTTCCACATCTCGCATGCTGCCGGACTCTGCCCACTCACCAGCACATCCCTGAGGTGTTGGGGGGTTTGCCAGTGGGGACAGGAGCTGGAGAGTAAAAGCCCGTCTTCCGTCATCAGAGGTGGACACTTGCGAGAGGTATTCCAGACCATTTGGACCTTTCTGGACCCTTCTCAGAGACCAGCAGTCCCAGCCCCATTGCTGCAGCTGCGACCTCACTAACACCCTCTGTCCCATTCTCGCCCCCTCGCTCCCGCTTCCTGGGAGCACCTCCCAAATAGCCCACCGCACTTAAGTCTCCGCCTTTGCTATCGGGTACCAAAACCAAGGCAGAGGGGCACTTCATGGGTCATCCTCCCTAGTTCTGCACCTTGTCTGGGTTAAAATTACACTCATCTTATTAAATGTGTGACTTTGGGCCAGTCACCTGTCTGTGTCTCAGTTTCCTAACCTGCAAAATGGCCATAACAGTGGCATCAATTGGTAGGGTTGTTGGAAGAATGACAAGAGTCGATGTAGGTAAAGTCCTTAGGACAGTCCCAACACACTGTAGGTGCTCAATAAATGTGAGCCATTCGATTACATTTCAAATGAACAATAGAACTCGAAGGTCTCTCCATGTTTGCACTTCCAGACTAGTCTCGATGTGTTAGCCAGGATTCCTGTGTGCAATGAAGAAAGCCACCAGGAATTAGCTTAATGAAAATGAGACCTCTTGCTGACTGTGGGCTGAAGCTGGGCTGCAGGGAAAAGTGAGCTCAGAGGCTTTTTTCTCCGTCTCTCACTTGGCAGAGAGATCACCTCCACGTGACAGGAACGTGGCTGTCAGCAGGGATTATGTTTGGCTTTTAGTAAGAGAGGCTGACAAAAGAGGTTTAAAATACTCTAAAGTGTTTCCTTTCATGAAGAAGAATCTGGAAGTAGGAAGTCGGGGGCTGGGGTGGTGACTCCGTGGTCACTAGGGGCACAGGCCCTTTCTCTCTGTCACCTCCATCATTTTAGAGTAAGGTTTTCCTTCTCAGGGTCACCTCCTGGTTCAAGATGGCTGCTGAAGTGCCAGCCTGGAAGAGGGGGCAGAAATGGAAAGGCAAAAGGACAGGACCCCCTCCTTTTTAGGGTGCTGTCTCGGGAGTTCCATATAACACTTTCCCTCGCATGTCCTTGACCAGAACTTGGTCACACGACCACCCCTGGCTGCAAGGGCAGCTGGGATATGTAGTCTTCAATGAGGCAGTGTGCTTGGCTGAAGGTGGAGTTCTCTTACTGTGGAAGGAGGGAATGGAGGCTGCTAAGTAAGCCGCAGTGCTCAAGTTACAGGTCTTATGACTCAGAGAAAGGGAGAGGAAATTTCCAAGTTCTAGTCAGATGCCCACATCTGAACCCATCAGCTGTGGCCCTGAGGGACAGAGATGTTTTTAAAGCATATTATGAGTTAAATGTATGTAGTTCATTAAAAAAACACTTACTGGTTATCTGCTTTTGGCTAGGCACTGTACTAGACCTAGAGGATGAGCAAAAAGACACTTCAGTCTCTGTCTCATGAAGCTTATAGTCTAATGGGGGAGACAGACAATGATGAAATAATCACACTGATTGAAGGAAAAGCGTACATTGATGGTAAGTGCTGCATGAACAGCATGTGGCCCCTGAGGAAGGAAGTGACCACCTAGCTGGGAGATGAAGGATGAAAAGGCAATAACTAGTGAAGCGTAGTGGTGATGGCAGTGCAGATGGAGTATGTTACTGGTGGTGAGAACAGCTTATGCAAAGGCCCTGTGGCAGGAGGGAACAAAATTGCTGAAGAGAGGTGGCTGGAACTCAAAGAGCGAAGAGGAACATGGTTGAAGATTCAGCTGCAGTGATGGAAAGAGCCAGACAAAGTAGGGCTTTGAAAGTCACCCTAAGCAGGTTCTGCTTTTCCCACACACACAGTGGGAAGTCACTGGAATGTTTTAAGCAGGAAAGGGGAATGGAGTGATGTGATCAGATCTGCATTTTTGAAAAGATCCCTGTGGCTGCTGTGGAGAGAGGAAGGGAGGTGGTGGAGGCAGAGTGGATCCAGGGAAACCAGTGAGAAGGAGGTCCGGTTGTCCAGGTAGGAGATGACTGCAGCTATGGACTAGGGTGGAGACTGAGAAGATGGAGAGGAAACATCGACAGAACCTGGTGATGGATTGGGTGGTAGGGTCGAGGAGACAGGTAGCGGACATGACGTCTGGGTTTGACGCCTACAGGACTGGCTGGGTGCTGGTGCCTCTCATGGAAGTGAGAAACCCTGGGGGAGAACCACATCTCGGCTTCAGACTTAGGCTGGTCTATGGTGCTTTGGGGATATCCAAGTGGAGGGCGCCTGCAGGCAGGGGTGGATTTGCAGCTCAGAGAGGAGGTCGGAATGGAAACTGTAAATTTGCAAGTCATCTGCATGTGGGTGGAAACTGAAGCCAGGGGCGTGATGAGACTGCTTCATGAGAGCATGCCGTGAGAAGAGGAGTCAGGGGGAGAACCTTTAGGGACACAAACGTACAAGAAGGAACAGGAAGTGGCTTCCTTCCTGGGGTGCAGGAAGATGAGACTAGCTTGGTGGAGCAGACAGACAGTAAGAGGAGACCAGAAAGTCGCATCGCGGAGGTCTTCCTCCGAGAGACTTATGGAAAGCAGACTGGATCCACGTACCAGTTGAGGTGCTCTGGGCTGCAGGGAACAGAGACCCATTCAGCTGACTCAGACAATAAAGCTACTCACGTCACATACCGCAAAGTCCAGAGGCAGCATATGCTGCGGGCTTCAAGGTGTTTTTTCAGTGGCTCCCTGATCTCATCAGGAACGTGGGCTTTTCCCTTCCCTCCGCTCCGCCGCCCAGGGTGTGTAAGGCTGGCTCCCTCCATGGTCACAAGATGACCTGCTCCCTTGTTCATGTTTGGCGGGAAGAGAGACCTTGCTTCCTGTCTCTTAAAAAAGAAAGCAGCAAAGTTTTGAATAAGCTTCCAGCGAAACTCCCCTCAAGTTTCATGGCCAGAATTGAGGCATATACCCATTTCTCAGCCCATGGGGGATGAGATTACTCTTTGACCAGTCAAGACCACCCCCTACGCTGATGTTCAGTCCCCAGATTGCATGGCTACCAATCAAGGAAGGAGGCATGGGTGGATGATAGACCACTACAGCTGAGCCGGATAGTCACCGGGCACCCAGTATCCACTCCCATCTCCCACTAGGGTGCCTTCTGTATTGCATTTGGAGAGTTAAAAACTGCATTTCTCAGACTTCCTTGCAGCAAGGTTACTGACAGTGGTGTGGGTTCTGCTGGTTGGATGCACTTCTACTGAATTCAGATGGCAGAAGTGGGTAGGGGCCATTTTCTTATTACCTCGTCTCTTTCTACTGGCAAGATGGTCCTGGAGGCACTAAGTTTTTCCGTAACAGTGTTCCATCATCGAGCCACCAGCATAGCGGGAGATGGGAGATGGAGGTAGTGGCAGGGCCCTCCTGGTCCCTGAGTCGCACCTATAGTGCTGTATTCTTGAACTCAGTGGTTCCATGAGCCTCCTGCCTCCCCCGCTCTGGTTGTGGAGGAGCCAGCAACTTAGCTGGTGGGCCAGTTCTGTGAGGATGTTCTGGGGGTCCAGCTGAGGGCTCGCCCCTGAAGTCCTTCTATCAGTTTTGTCAGCAGCCAATTCCCTGTATTAAATTACTTCGTGATGCAAAGGAATTTAATACAGGGAATTAGATGTTTATAAAATGCAGATCTGGAGTGGGTTCTGTTGCCTGGACCTGAAACAAACGTCATCGATGCAACAGCCAGTCAGGAGCATGTGCAGCCACCGAGGACTGGGTGTGGATGGCTAGAGAAGGCATCTGGTGCCTGGGCCCCAAACCCCGATGGAGACTTTGTGATTGTTCCCACACTGCTGTCATCGCTGGAGACACCGAGCACATCGCTCAGGACGCAGCCTCCCGTCCGGAGGTGTGTAGAGGGAAAGGCAGAGGCACTAGGGTGAGTCTGAAAGTTGAGTGCATTGCCTAAAAAAGGAGGAAACCAAACCAGAAAGGTGGCCCCAGGGGAGATGGGGCTCCAGCCTGGAGCCCCCACCCCCCAGCCCGGCATCCAGCCCTCAAAGCACATGGCCCCACCTCTCGGGGAGTCTGTGTTGGGGGTTGGAGTTAAGTGGCATGGGGTTGGTGGTCCCCAGTGAGGTTTCTAGTAAGGTAAGGGCAGCTTTGTATCTTGAAAGATCACCAAGGCAGCTGGCAAGGAGGATGGACTGGTTATCCAACGTCGTCCTGGACACTTTTGGCCACAGGGAGCTCACAAGCTCTAGGGGCAGCTCACTGTTTTCAGACAGTTTTGCCTGCTGAGCCAAAGCCAACATTTTTGCATGCACACACTTGCTGCATGAATGACCAATAGGGCCAGGCAGACTCCCCCAGAACAGCAGGAGATGAAGTGGAGAAGAATACAGGAGTTGTAAACTGGCTGCCACGGGACAAATCTGGTCCACAGTTGTATTTGTTTGGCTGGTGTAGTTAATTTGAATCTCAGTTCTTTAAGGTGAGACATCTCTTTTCTGTTAGTCACAGGCTCCACCATTCCCTAATGTCTTAAGGTAACCTGTTTTACTCTCTTATGTTTTTAATCTGGTTCTTGAACTCTTTGGGTTTGTGACCCCAGTGTTTGAGGAATAGTTAGGATTGAGGATGCCTGGGACCATGTCCATGTCAAGGGACCCCTGGAGCTGTGCGACCCCTTGTGGCTACAGGGAGGGAAATAGAGTAGAAAAAATCGGCTGCCTCAGACGCCCTCCTCTCCCCCTACCCCCCTAGTCCCCACCACAAGGTCCAGAGGCGCTGTTGAGTGGCCAAAGTCCCTTTAATATCCCTGAATTGCGTTACAAGTAATACTGCTGGAGGAGAGGAAGGGCTGGGGGGCTGGGGCAGGGGATGGGGGGAGAGGGAGGAGGGGAGCGCCAAGCGCTCGTACAAAATATGGCCAAAGGCTTAGCATGCATGGAAAATTATTGCTGTCGGAAATTCCTATTTACAGGGTCAACCCCCTCCGTAATTGCTTCTGCGACCCCTCTGCCTCCCCCATCCCTGCCGCCTCCCGTCCCTGGTGGGCCTGGAGCTGAGAAGCCCTAGGGAAGTTCCCCTGCGCCAGAGGCCCCTCCAGTCTCCACCCTCCTTTGTGGCTTGGAGGAGAGGGGGAGGGTCGGAGAATCCGGGACTCCTGCCCCGAGCTGGGCCCCTAGCGACGGGGCAGAGGCGTGTGCTTAAAGCAGAGGGAACCAGGGCCGGTGAGCGCGGAGGGGTGTGCTTCGGTCCTCGCCCGGGCATGCAAAAGCGCGGCGGGGGAGGTAGTGGCGGCCAACGGGGGCGCCTGGCAGCCCCGGCCCCTCTGCCCGGGAGAGTTGCATAGACGTGGCCGGGAGGGAGCGCTCCTCCCGGGGAGCGGAGCGGGCCGGAGGCCCCAGCGGGGTCCGGGGCTCAATCGGTCCCTGGAAGCTGGGGTCCCTCGAGAAGAGGAATAAATCGGAAACAAATCGAGGAGGCGCCTCTCTCCGGTCTCCCTGGAGTGGGAGTGGAAGGCTCAGGAGACGGGGACCTGCCCCACGCCTGGACCTCCTCACGCCCCCATCCCGCCGTCGAGGGTCAGCAAGCTACCCCTCCCGTTCCGCTGCCCCCTTCCCCAGCGAGCTCAGGTTCTGAGGAGGGTGGGGCTTCTCCCTCACTCCAGGCCGGGTGTGTGGCGGGGGGGAACAGCCCTCGATGGCCTTTGCTGTCCCTCTCCTTGCCTGGCTCCCTGACCTCCCAGTCCAGCTGGGGAAGCCAAACTGTCCCTGGGTGAGGCCAAGAGATTAAATAGAATAATAAATAGATAAATAAATAAATACACAAATAAATAACTGGAGAGGCCCAGCCGGACGGGGGAAAGGGCATTTGTGAGGTGCCCCAGACCTACCCCCAACAAACAAGGAGGGTACCTGTAGTCCTGGGGGTGGGGGAAAGTGCTCACAATCTGGGGAGAGGGCAGCTCAAGGCTGGCAGCCGAGGGAGGGGCTGTCCTGGGGTGAGACAGGGGCTACATGCGGGGGCAGGGCCTGATGGACCCCTCCAGTCTGTCCCAGGCCGGGTGAACTCAGAGGGGTGAGAGCTGCTCCAGGGATGAGCGCGAGGGGGTCTGGAGAGAGTAAGAGGTGGGAGTGAGAAGGCCCCCAGGACTGACAATGTGTGTGAGCGTGGGGATGGTGGTGGCCGCGGTGTGTGAATGGCTGGACCCTGGAGGGGATCAGGAACAGACTGGGACTCCAAGAGCGGTGAGGAGTAGATCCCTGGATGGGCACGCGCACAGGGAGACTGGACTGGGTCTTGGAGGTCTGGGGTTGGAGTGGGGTCCGGGGGCCGCAGGGTCTGCGTCCTGCTGGGAATGGGGAAACCAAGGCAGGTGTGAGAGGCAAGGATAGGTTTGGGCCTTAGATTGGGGGCTCCGAGAGAGGAATGGTCAGAGAGCCTCAAAAAGGTCTGAAAGTTACAAGGGGAGAGGTACAGGGTCTGGGTGGGCGAAGATTCCAGCTCTGAGGCCTGGGAGAGGTGCGGACCTGGTGCCTGAGTTGGGAGCCTTGGGGGCATGGCCAGGGGGTCAAGGTCCGAGTCTCGGTAGCCGGAAAGGACGAGGGTGGGGCTACACTGAGGAAGATAGTGCCAGAAGGGATTGACGGGTGTGGGGGCTGGAGAGAAAAGTTCCGGGTTGGGAGGCTGGGGGGTCCCCACGAGGGGCGTGGGAGGGAAACGCAGCTGGAGGGTGGAGAGGGCGCTGAGGGCGCGCGTGGGGGGCCCGGGGGGCGGCAGGGGCTCAGCTGGCGGGCCCGGCGGGAGGCGGCGGGGGCGGCTCGGCGCCCTTGACGCACGCGGCCTCGCAGTGCTTGTGGAGGTAGGACTTGAGCGCGAAGCTCTTGTCGCACTGGCGGCAGCGGTAGTGCTTGAAGGCCGAGTGCGTCTGCATGTGCGCGCGCAGGTTGGAGCGGTCGGCGAAGGCCTTGCCGCAGTGCGCGCAGCCGAACGGCTTCTCGCCCGTGTGCGAGCGCATGTGGCCCTGCAGCAGCCAGGGCCGCGAGAAGGCCTTGCCGCACACGCCGCACTTGTGGCGCAGGTTGTGCGTGAGCACGTGCATGGCGAGCGCGGGCATGGACACGTACGCCTTGCCGCACGTGGGGCACTTGCGCGCCAGCTGGCTGTCCAGGCTGCGGTGCGTCTGCTTGTGGCGGCTCAGGTTCGACGACGTGGCGTACGTTTTGCCGCACTCGGCGCACGCGTGCCGGTGCCCGCCCCCCGCCGGCGCCCCCGCGCGCCCCGCCCGCCCCCCGCCGCCGGCATCCCCCG